>NC_080571.1:179095092-179255092 GCF_030247185.1 Malaya genurostris
AATGCTGGAAGGAAGATAGGGCTGCATCGATTTCCATCGGGGATTCAAGTGGCAAATCGATATTAATAAGTTGGTCGGCGATTTGTTGAAATTGGACCCAGTCGGTGCGATAATAGTTCCTCCGAGGTCGAATAGGCACTGTTTCTGGTGAAGATCCCAACGTCAATATTACTGGAAAGTGGTCAGAAGAGAGCGCGTTGAAGACAACCGGTGAGCTGTCTATGGCGATGTTGCTGATGAATATATCCAAAATGGAATGAACTCCCGATCTGGAAAGTCGCGTTGGTTGATCCGGAGCGAGTATGTTGTATTGTCCAGCCTCGTAATCTTCGGCAAGTACGAATCCGTTTCGATTCTGTCTTTTGTTTCCCCACAACTCATGTCGTGCGTTCAGGTCCCCAGCAATAACGAATTTGTTATGTCGTCGAGTGAGCATAGCCAGATCTCGTTTCAATGATGCACACGTACCATCTCGAAGATTGATTTGTTCGGGGCAGTACGCTGCAATGATGATGATGGGTCCCATCGTCGTTGTAATCTCAATTCCGATGGCTTCTATTTGTTGCAATTTAAGGCCATCGTCCAAGTACCATGCGCGCGGGTGGTTTTAGGAAATTTTCGATAGAAATTTCGCAAAATTTGACAAAACCAAAAACATACAGACCTTTGAAATACTTTTATCTATCTACAGGGTGAAAATGACTGGAAAATTCGGAGGATTTTACGAGTCTTATCAAAAATAGCGCTGAAAAAATGAGCTTTTTTTGTAATTTTTCACAATTATTTGAAAAAATATTTCGATGGAATGAAATTTTTTTTTCAAAAAAAACCTCATGCTGGCAACAAGGATCACATTCGAAAACATTTTTGGAAAACCTTTTCACGCTTTTCATGGAAAATCAACGAATTTCATATAACCGGTTTCGTGGAAATTTTTGAAATTCGTGGATTTTCTATGAAAAGCGTGAGAAGGTTTTCCAAAAATGTGTCCGAAAGTAATCTGTGTATCCATAATAAAGTTTATTTGAAAAAAAAAGTTTATGTCATCGCTTTATTTTTCCAGATAATTGTGAAAGATCACAAAAACACTCATTTTTCAGAGCTATTTTCGATAAGACTCGGAAAATCCTCCGAATTTTCCAGCCATTTTCACCCTGTAGATAGATAAAAGTATTTCAAAGGTCTGTATGTTTTTGGTTTTGTCAAATTTTTCAAAATTTCCATCAAAAATTTCCTAAAACCACCCGCGCGCATGGTACTTGGACGATGGCCTTAAAGGCTGACATAAGCCTATGCTGCATGGATCTTATAATGGCAATGGCAACTCCCCCTCCTCTGGTAGTTGTCCTGTCGAGCCTGTGAATCCTGTAATTGGAAATCAAAATAGAAATTTCAGGTTTAAGATGAGTTTCAGTTAAAATAGCAATATCGGCATTCTTCTCTTGAAGAAAGTCGGACAATTCAGCAGTTTTGCTCCTGAGTGAGCAAGCATTCCAATTTACTATAACCAACTCATTATATTGCATATTCGATGATGAATTTGCCTAAGGTGTTGATTTGAGCTAACCGCGTTCTGCAGTTTCGTAGTTTTGTTGCCATTTTTTCAAAAATGACGATCAGTTGTTCAGCAGAGAATAAATCATTAGAGTCATTCTTCGCTTGTGGTTGATCATTGTCCCATCCAGGAGGGATTTTTGAGGAATATTCTTTTTGTGATCCAGCGGCTGAATCTTTTGGATTGCTGCGAGGAAATGGCGGTAAATTCGGAATATCCCTCTTCGGTGGGATCCGTGGGAAATTTATTTCATCTTTCTGTGGAACATTCTTGCGCGTTGATTGTTTACGGGACGCTTGTTGTCGAATTTTTGTGAACTCAGCACGTTTAGGACACGATTTGCTAGTAGATGGATGGTCGCCATCATAGTTCACACATTTTACAGCGATGTCATCTAGTAGGCAATCGTTGGTATTGTGTGGTTCGTCACATTTCACGCACCGACTTTTCATGTGGCAATTCCTCGCTCCATGGACGTAGTTCAAACAGTTCTTGCACTGTGTGACATCCCGATGTACCGGTTTATACTTTTGCCATTCGATGATTATATGAAATAACGATTTAATCGTTTTCAGTTGACTCATGGTGATGAAGCCCTTCTCCAGATGAACCAGGTACAGTTGATCTCTAAACCTTTTGTCCGTATTATGTCGTTTCATTTTAAACACCATCATAGGCTTTAGGCCAGCCTCCGACAGTGCCTGCTTTAGTTCGGCTTCCATCATGTCGGGTAGTCCTCGAAGTACAACCTTCATAGGTTTGTTGGCGGCAATATCGTGTGTGAAGTATTCCGCTTTTGTCTGCTTCAGATAACATTCCACTCCTTTGTAGTGGTTCAAAGCCGGAACAGTTATTTTGTAGCCTTCAGTACATAAACGGATTGTTGTAGTCCTTTACTGATCAGTGTGTTGAAATCCGAGCGTAGAGTTGGTGGGAAGCCCTTCAGGTAGAATGGCGGCATTCTTTCCTTCTTTTGCAGTTCCTCTTCGACACCAACTGGTAGATCAGCATATTGGTTTTTACTCAGCAAACGGTCGTTTACCTGTACATCACTTGGCTTCAGACGCTTAGCATCCTTTGGATCTATGGCGCGTTTTACCCATAGCTTGGGTAGGTAGACAACTGCGAATAAAAAATGAAACAAAATCGAAATTAGTCGTAGTAGGTTATTCGTCTATCCACATCGAGTGTTAGATGACGAATATACTATTTATCACATCACATTTCATTTTATACCTGCTAGTGGTAGCGGTGGACGGACGTCCCCTTTGTTGAAATATCGCTGAACGGGAAACAGAGATACGATATAAAAGAGAGAGTTAGTAGAGCGGCAGCTAGTAATACTGAATTGGTATTCTGGCTGTCACTTTCGCTTTCGCATTGCTGTTCGTAATTGAATGTGATAGTGACGGTTAGTGTTAGTGTTTGGTAGGAAATATTGAGATCTGAGATGGTTCTCGTGTGTGTCTTGTTTCGGCAATGGGCCTTGTTGGACTTTTTGGCTGCCTTTCTACCGATTTTCGGTGTCATTGTGCTGACGGTGTCTCGTGCATTCAGATCAGGAAACAGTGAGACAGTGCTCTCGTGTGTCTTGTTTAGGGAACAGCTGCTCACAAATGGTAGGAAAAATGAACCACTCAACTTTTATATGGATGCTTTTGTATAGATGCAGACATCTCGCGTTCTGATTGGCTGGTGCTGTCATGAGTTAAATCAAACAGATTTTTCAATAGTGTACTATTGAAAAACTTTAATTTTGTTGCATTACACGTTCATGTTAAAAATTTTCGATTATATTGGTAGTTAGATTATATAAATCCTTCTACAGATCATTGAGCTATGAGCTTTCAAAATACGAGAAAGGCAAACGCGCCTTATGAATCATCCTCTTTGATACTCGTTTATACCAAACATTTCAGAAAAGTTTAATTTTGAACTATTTGAAAAGATGTCACACAACTGAAAATTTTATCATAAAATTGTGATAATATTTCTGATGGCATGTAGCAAGAATTATATTGGTTCATTAGATACAACAGGAGATATTCACGATCAAAAACTTATCACTCTCTCAGAGGGTAAATTTTGAAAAGGCGCCCTATAGTAAAGTAAGTCGTATTCACGACAAAAGATTTGATGGGATTCCATCACACACAGCGATGAATGAAGCGCTGTCCGTGCGCCGCCTGCATCCTGGGACGCATAGCCATACGCTACAACTCCAGGCACTCAAGCAATAGTTTCGAAAAAATCTTCCATTCCGGTGTTATAACTATAGAGATGAGAAAATTTCAACACAATGAAACACATTGTGTGAGAAACCGTCGTGGGCAGAATGTGACAACTTCTCGTAACTTTACTTTTGCCGGTTCGGATAGTAAATGGCAAACGACCTTTGCCTTTACTGTCTGAAATATCAGAGACTCGGATGACTCGTATAGCTAAGATGTCTAAGTTCGACTCCTCTGGTAGAAGGTAAAAGTTTAGATACGAGAAGCCTTCTGCTTACTTAAATGACCCTTGTCATGTCTCACTTCTCCGCACTTTATCTTCACATGCTTGCTCTTCCTGGAGTACTATGGCTCTATAATTTCATATTCTTTCTCCTCTCATAATCTATTGTTAGTTTGATATCGTTAAAAACCGAAAAAAGTTGAAATTACTGACCAAAAAAGTTAAAAAAAATTAATAGCTAAACTTGAAATGAATGAAATGAGTTTGTGAATGGTGTGATGAAAGAGTGGATATATAAATGAGAGGATGAGTAGATGCGTAGCTGGGTGGATAGAAAAATGGAACGAGTGAGTGGGTTGAAAAATGAATGCTTGAATAATTGAATAAGTGATCTAGTTAATGAAACTGAAGTTGACTATTATATCTTTGATATAAGCATGCCAACAGTTAATACAGCATGACATCACTAAACGTAACACGATTTAATTAACGCTAATTAATCAAACCCACCACAGAAACTCATTCCAAAAAGCTCACACAGAGAATTTCTGGTCGCAGTTAGACCCTAGCTTGCAACAGTGACAACACAATTGAAATATATACATATATATATATATATATATATATATATATATATATATATATATATATATATATATATATATATATATATATATATATATATATATATATATATATATATATATATATATATATATATATATATATATATATATATATATATATATATATATATATACATATACATATATATATATATATATATATATATATATATATATATATATATATATATATATATATATATATATATATATATATATATATATATATATATATATATATATATATATATATATATATATATATATATATATATATATATATATATATATATATATATATATATATATATATATATATATATATATATATATATATATATATATATATATATATATATATATATATATATATATAAATAAAAGGTCTCGTGGTCCCATACGGAATTCCTGAATTTCATCCGGATCCGACTTCCGGTTCCGGAATTATAGGGTAAAGTGTGTTCAATATTGTACACCGTCATTGAAATCGGCGAAACAAAAAACGTAAAAAAAATTCTAAACTGGCCTCAAAACTATACAAATCGATAGTCATTATCAGTAGGCAACTAAACAAACCGATTCCGGCTATCCTGATACCCGGTATCCGGTTCCGGAAGTACCGGAAATAGTGGTCATATATACCAAAATAGATCTCACTATCTTTTCTCAGCGATGGTTTGACCGATTTTCATAAACTTAGATTCAAATGAAAGGTCTTCCGGTCCCATACGGAATTCCTGAATTTCATCTGGATCCGACTTCCGGATCCGACTTTTTCATCTGCATCCGACTGTACACCGTAACTTAAACCGGCGAAACAAAAAACGTAAAAAATTTCTAAACTGGTCTCAAAACTACACAAATCGATAGTCATTATTAGAAGGCAACTAAACAAACCGATTCCGGCTCATTGCTGTTTTAACCTTCCGAGCGAACGGACGTGATTTGGATTTACTGCGAAAGCATTGAAAACCAGGTGTGTGTGTGTGTGTGATAAAGTGGTCGGACGATATTGTGTAGACAATAGTGCTTTTCCTCTTTTTTTTGCGCATTATATAATAGAACAGTGCCTTATTGTGAGCGGTCGATCGAAACGGTACCGTTAGCCGGGTATTGTTTTGTCGATCAAGGCCAAGTGTGCGGATTATAAATAAGTGCTTTTTCCTCTCGGAGGTTTTTTGCACACCATTAAAGCGGCGATACGCCGATCGACAAAGTCCAGCTTGGTGTCCCTCGTTGGATCTTAAGTTAAGTACTGTTACTTCGTTTATTTTTATTTCTTTATTTGACCATTATATTTCCCCCCGAATCAATTGTTTCTGCGCGGAAGTAGTACCGCAACATGTCTAATTTAAATCATGACCACCCCGCTCCCGATGTTCAAATGGAGACTTCCCTTGACTGTTAAAAGTTACGCATAAAAAGCTATCCTAATGGGCTCGCACTACCGGCCGGGCCTTACGTGGTCTATTTCCGGACCAAATCAAAGGAAAAAAACTGAATATTTTAAAAATATCGCGGGACCTGACATCGCGATATAATACCATCAAAAGTATTGATAAAATACGTCCAGACAAGCTCAGGGTCCTGTTTATCAGCTCAAAACAGGCTAATGAGCTTGTTCAAAAGGATCCTTTTACGCAGGAATACCGCGTCTACGTGCCCGCTCGCGAAGTAGAAATCGACGGTGTGGTCACCGATTCGAGTTTGACTTGCGAGGACGTTCTTAAGTACGGGGTGGGCTGTTTTAATGATTCCTCACTTAAGAACGTCAAGATACTGAAATGCAAGCGATTGCATTCAGTATAGATCGCCGGGGATGGAACAAAGTCCTATCCCCAATCAGACTCTTATCGTGTGACCTTCGCCGGCTCTGCTTTGCCCAACTACATCCTCTTGGACCGGGTTCGTTTGCCTGTTCGCCTATTCGTACCCCGAGTAATGATTGTCAACTGACGAGAGCGATTCCGACGACCCTTTGGAAGGTCCCTCATAGCTATAGGAAAAGAGCAAACAAATCCTATCATAAGCTCCCTAGTAAGGGTTCGAAGGTGTCTTCCGAAGGGCTTCGAAAAGTTACAGCTAACGGGAATCGTGACAAAAAACCGAAGCAAAAAGCTCCTGGTCTCGGAAAACTCAATTCCGAGATGAAGTTCACATCACTTCCAGGGACTACAAGATCCCCAAGCGTCCTTGAAAATCTACCAGAGAAACAACTAGGTGCTGGACTTATCAAGTTTTCTGATGTTGTGAACTGGATTTTTACAATTTTCAATATTTCTGACCCACTTAGAAGCATTTTAATTGCTTTCATGCCAACAGTAAAATCATATTTGAAGCAGTTGACTGCAAATCGGCCCCTTCTTTCAGCGATTGTATCTTTCGATGGCTAAATCATCCACCGAGGTCACATCACATCTAATCACTGTTTTACAGTGAAATTGCAGAAGTATCATCCCAAAAATAGATTCATTTAAATTTCTAGTAAATAATCTAAAATGTGACGCATTTGCATTGTGCGAAACTTGGCTAACTTCTGAAATACCCTTAAACTTCCACGATTTTAACATTATTCTCCTGGATCGGGATGATCTCAACGGAGGAGTACTTTTGGGGATCAAAAAGTGCTATTCTTTTTATCGAATTAACCTCCTCTCGATACCAGGTATTGAAGTTGTCGCATGTCATGTTACAATCAAAGGTAAGGACCTTTGTTTTGCTTCCATCTACATTTCTCCTAGAGCCTTGGTTGGGCATCGGCGGCTCAGTGATATCATTGAGCTCCTTACCGCACCGAAGTTGGTTTTAGGCGACTTTAACACACACGGTACGGGATGGGGCTGTCTTCACGACGATAACAGATCAGCTATGATCCATATTTGCGACAACTTCAATATGACAATTTTGAATACGGGAGAAATGACACGGATCCCTGCACCACCAGCAAGACCAAGTGCGCTGGATTTATCCCTTTGCTCGACATCGCTACGTTTGGATTGCACGTGGGAGGTAATTCCTGATCCCCACGGTAGCGATCATCTACCGATCGTAATATCAATCACCAGCGGCTCAAAACCATCGAAGACAATCAATGTTCCGTATGAAATCACACGAAATATTGATTGGAATAGCCATGCAACCTCGATATCTGAGAAATTTGAAAGAACTAAACAACTTCCTCCGGAGGAAGGGTACACGTTTTTGGCTGGCTTGATTCTCGACACCGCGACCCAAGCTCAGACGAAACGCGTACCCGGCGCGAAAACTAACATCCGTTCCCTCAACCCGTGGTGGAACAAAGAGTGCACGAATTTAAACGCTGAGAGAGCCTCCGCGTATAAAATATTCAGAAAAAATGGAACACCTGATAATTACCGGAATTACGCGGCGTTAGACGTTAAAACTAAGAACTTGATTAGAGCCAAGAAACGCTGTTACTGGCGTCGGTTTATAGACGGCTTAACGAAAGAAACATCTATGAGCACTCTTTGGAAGCGCGACGAATGCGCAATCATAACACCACGAATGAAAGCGAGGAATATTCCAACCGCTGGATATTCGATTTCGTTAAAAAAGTATGCCCAGACTCTGTTCCGGAACAGAAGATAACCCGCGCCGCGACACCAAATACAAACGAAACACCGTTTTCGATGGTAGAGCTCTCACTTGCACTGCACAGCCCCGGGATTAGACAGAATAAAATTCAACTTGTTGAAAAATCTGCCTGACCCCGCCAAAAGGCGCTTGTTGAGTTTATTCAATAAGTTCCTTGAGGCAACATTGTTCCACACGACTGGAGACAAGTGAAAGTGATCGCCATTCAAAAACCAGGAAAACCAGCCTCCGATCACAATTCGTATCGGCCGATTGCTATGCTTTCCTGTATCCGGAAATTGTTCGAAAAAATGATTCCGTTTCATCTAGACAATTGGGTCGAAACTAATGGTTTGCTTTCAGATACACAACGATTGATTGTCTTGCGTTGCTCTCAACAGCAATTCAAATGGCATTTGCTCGTAAAGAACAAATGGCGTCAGTTTTCCTAGACATTAAGGGGCTTTTGACGCAGTTTATATAAATATCCTATCTGAGAAGCTGGATCAGCATGGTCTTTCGCCAGTTTTGAACAACTTTTTACATAATCTATTGTCTGAGAAACATATGTACTTCGCGCAAGGTGATTTGTCGACAATACGATTCAGTTACATGGGTCTTCCTCAGGGCTCATGCTTAAGCCCCCTTTTATACAATTTTTACGTAAACGACATCGATAAATGTATCAACACATCTTGCACGCTAAGACAACTTGCCGACGACAGCGTTGTGCATTTGCAAGATACCCTCGACAACTTGTCGACATGGGCTCTTCAAATGGCTACGGAGAAAACTGAGCTAGTTTTATTTTCAAGGAAGCGAGAACCAGCACAAATACAGCTTCAACTAAGGGGTGAAACTATAGCTTAGGTCTTCACATTCAAGTATCTCGGGGTCTGGTTCGACTCCAAAGGCACATTAGGTATCTGAAACGAAAATGCTAACAGAGAATCAACTTTCTTCGTACAATAACAGGATCGTGGTGGGGTGCCCACCCAGGAGATCTGATCAGGCTGTACCAAACAACGATATTGTCCGTTATGGAATATGGATGCTTCTGCTTCCGATCCGCCGCGAACACCCATTTCATTAAACTGGAAAGAATTCAGTATCGTTGTTTGCGTATTGCCTTGGGTTGCATGCTATCCACTCATACGATGAGCCTCAAAGTGCTGGCGGGCGTTCTTCCACTGAAGAACCGTTTCTGGGATCTCTCATATCGTTTGCTCATTCGATGCGACATTTTGAATCCTCTGGTGATTGAAAACTTCGAAAGGTTATTTGAGCTTAATTCTCAAACCCGTTTTATGTCCTTGTATTTTGATTACATGGTTCAGAATAATAATCCTTCTTCGTTTGCTTCCAACCGTGCTCATTTCTTGGATACTTTTGTTTCTGCAGTGTTTTTCGATACATCCATGAAAGAAGAGATTCATGGAATTCCGGATCACGTACGCCCTCAAGTGGCCCCTACTATCTTTAATAACAAATTTAAGAAAGTGAACTGTGAAAAGATGTTTTATACTGACAGCTCAAACATCAACAAGTTCACAGGCTTCGGTATCTTTAATCAAAACATCACCGCTTCGTACAAACTCAGTGATCCGGCTTCAGTTTACGTCGCAGAATTAGCTGCTATTCAGTACACCCTCGAGATCATTGAAACCTTGCCCAAAGACCATTACTTCATTGTCACGGACAGTCTAAGCTCAATTGAAGCTCTCCGGGCAATAAGGCAGGAAAGTATCCCCCATATTTACTGGGGAAAATACGGGAACACTTGCGAACTTTATCTGAACGGTCTTATTCAATATCGTTAGTCTGGGTCCCTTCGCATTGTCCCATTCCGGGCAATGAAAAGGCAGACTCATTGGCTAACGTGGGCGCATTACAAGGTGATATTTATGAAAGACCGCCTGAGGTTCCGGTTCGGGAAGTGTTGGCGAGTCGGGATAGTTTATATATGCTTCTCATATACCAGTACCTTAAACACATTGATATACAAGTATAATGTGTTATTCCTCGCTCAGAAAGTATATCCTCCACCTACAGGTTCGACACTAACATCCACCCGATTCTCTCGATCCCCGTCCCTGTCCACCATCTTCATTGGAACTAACAAGATCTTTTTTTTTGTCACTAACCTTTTCATTCCCCCTTCCCAGTCTCTTCACCATCTCGATGGCAACGATCTCTATCGATTTCAGACATTTTGTTCTCACATCCCCTTTTTCCCCGTTTCCACAATATTTACTTTTTTTTCATTCTCTTCCGCAACATCATCATCGTCCACGGAAGACCGCTCCAGTCGAAAACCAGCATGCGGGCCACCCGCCGGGCCTTCGTAGCCTGGGGGTGTTTCCCGCGGACCCACACGGACCGAAGGATGCGGCCAACATGGATTTTCGCCGACGCCATATGGAAGACCCTCATCCAATATTCAATTCACCTCGCCTGCTGAAAGCTGAATTGTCGAGAATCCACTGCCCCGATACTACATTACATAATGATACTATTCTAGTTTTAAGTTAGTCGTAATTAAGATTAGTAAATACCCTTGGCATCTTAGAGCTTAAGCAGTGTTCCTAAAAATTATATTATAATATTGAAAAAAAAACCGATTCCGGCTATCCTGGTTCCCGGTATCCGGTTCCGGAAGTACCGGAAATAGTGGTCGTACACGGAACCACCCGCGATCCCATTTCAACCAGAATATTAGTTAATTTTCTGAATTCGATTGGTTAAAATTTGATACAACTAATAGATTGTTGTTTTAACAAAACTGCCATTTTTGTTTTTCGATTAGCAGAAACGATGGTTGAAACAACTAATTTATTGGTTGAAAAATAATGCTGTCAATTAGTGAGAACACACACCTTTCATATTCAACAAATATTTTAGTTAAAATAACTGGCGTTGTTATTAAAACAAAATTCTGTTAGTTGAAAAATAAATCGGTTTTATTTGTTTTAGACATTGCAAATAGTTGAAATAGTTGAGAGAGAGAGAGAGAGAGAGAGAGAGAGAGAGAGAGAGAGGTCCAGCAGTACAGTTGGTATAAGTCCACCAAACAGGTAAGTCGTGTGGCATCCGGCGGAATTATTTTTCACCAAGAATTGATCCACTTTTTCAAGTTCCATGGCGTAAAAGGCCACAAAAATATAAAACTCTTAAGTCAGGGTGTATTTTCGTGCCGATGACTGAATGGCTGCAGGAGGTTGAACAATGCAGTTGTGAACGAAATATTTTGGGGTTTTCCCTTACTGTGTTAAGCGAAGCTCTGCCACAGTTCATTACTTTAATTGATAATGGAGTCGCACAAATCAATCTCCAGCATAAACGTACAGCAACTATGAATCTATCCAGACTTCTACAAGAAGGTAAAGCTTCTATAGCTTTGGTTCAAGAACCATATTTCCAAAAGGGAAACTTCTACGTTGGAAAATTGGTAAACCCAGTCTTTGTTGCCTTCAACAAGAACGATATGACTAATCCACGTGAAATGCATCTTGCAAATAGTTCTCTCGATGTTTCTCTGATATCGGAGCCCACAACTCGGGATATTTGTGCTGTCACAGTTGGTATGACTTTTGATGGCATAGACAGGAAATATGTCTATTGTTCGACATATTTGCCGCATAATCAACCTTCGCCAAGCGATTACTTTAAAAAGGTTGTATCATACTGCTGCAAATGTGATTTACCGCTTATAATCGGCAGTGACATTATTGCTCACCATATCATTTGAGGCAGCACAGATATAAACTCGAGAAGCTCTGATATGATGGAATTTGTGAGCAGTACAAACTTGCACATAGTCAATGCAGGAAACCGTACAACTTTTGCGAGATCTGAAAAGAAGAGGTTTTGGACGTAACCCTCTACTCTGATAGAATTTCGCATGAGTTGGTAAATTGGCTCGTCTCTGATAAGCTCGAACCTTCGTTTTCTGATCATAAGTACATCTTGATCATTCAAACGTTAAATTTGATATTATCACATATCGTAATCATAAATTTCCCTAGACATTGAAGGTGGCTTTGATAACTTGTCTTTCAATTCAATTCTGGAAGCTGTCAAAGAGTCAGTAGTCACTGGGGGCTAAATCTGGCGAGTATGGGGGTGGGGAAGCAGATCAAAGCCCAATTCGTTCAATTTCGCCATTGTTTTCATTGACTTGTGGCAGGGTTCATTGTTGCTGTTTTTGTTCCATCGAAAGCAATCGCGGCACCCACTTGGAAAAAGCCTTTTTCATGAAGGATAGTAAATACACTTCCATATGATATCTGTGTCATCTTAGCAATCTCACGGAGCTTCACTTTACGATCTTTCATTATAATTTTTGTCACTTCACTCACATTTTCCAGTGTAACGGCTTCCACAGGTCTACCCGAGCATTCCGCGTCATTTGTGTCGGTACGACCACGTTTAAACTCGGCGAACCACCGACAAATCGTTGCTTTTGATGGACAAGAGTCCGGATAACATTTTTCAATCTATTGTTTCGCTTGTACGGTGTTTTTACCCATTAAAAAACAATGTTTTATCAAAACACGAAACTCGGGGTTTTCCATTTTTTAAACAAACTACAAAACGACTTTACTCCAACCTCGATAACTCAGCTGTTTCTGGTCGGATCGAGCTAAAATTTTGACCCGTTTCAAGCAAAGGTTAGTACTCTAGAAAGACGTGGTTTGTTATACGGACGGTTCTCTGTTGAATGGTCGTGCTGGTACTGGTGTCTACTGTCGTGAAATGAGGCTAGAGAAGTCTCATTCACTTGGTCAATTCTGTACTGTGTTCGAAGCACAATTCTACGCGATTCTGTGTGGAATACAATCTTCCGGGGGTGCAGAATGGTGTCGTTTTTGTAAAATCTCTAAATCCGCTCGGGGGTTGGAGGTTTTATTAACTGTGCATCGTTCATCAGAAAGAACGCACATAGTAACAAACCTAAATAGGTTTTACAGCAGACTGTTCGGAACCTCATAGAGGTTCAGAATTTATTTCTGCTTCCACTAAATGTGATCCCCAGCCGATTGTTCAGTATTAGGGGTTCAGAATTTACTTCTGCTTTTTTGTGTTTTTGTGTCGTCAATTTTCCCCATCCTAGTCCAAACCTTACCATTTCCCTTCAATCCTTCCCTCTTATATATCGGGAAAATGATGCTAAAAACAAATTGATAGCAAGGCACAAATCTCCAAATATAAAGTGGAACGTGCCATTTGAGCCAATTTGTTCTGATTCCTGATACAACATATAATATGGGTGTTTTTAATAAAAAAAAAGTACGGGTCTGTAATGTCAGAGACATAACTGGATGTCGTGAATACGAATAAAACTGACACGATTTCGTTATACTATCGAATTCGAATTGATAGTTCATCGATTTTGTGAATTGTGAAACTTTTCCTATTTTCACTACTAGAATTTAAAAACGATTTTTGACGTCGATTATATCATTTCGGATTTGCATATTTCATTGGAACTTTTAAGATGCTGTACAGGATTCATTTCTGCCTTTTGGAAGGACCAAATTGTGGAATTCTCTACGATATTTAGCACAGTTCGGAACATTTTTCTCGAACGATTTTCACACAGTGAAAAGTGCTCGAAGCGAATCAAATTATTTTGAATTTTCACTAAACTGATGATTTTTACCTTTGATTTGCAAAGAAGTAATCCTAATAGTTCTTTAGATAACATTTAGAGCCTTTAAAACGGCTGATTTTATATAATGTTGTCCACTTTTCATTTTTCGTTTTCTTTCTCTCCAATGCAAACGACCAGAAGCTCTGTTGCATGACGCAATCGTTCTTGTTTGAGTTGAAACTAGCTTTGCGTACAAGCTCGCAGTATGAAATGATTCGCAACTGGTTTAATGAGTCTTCTCGCCTTGACGACCGGAAGGCAAATGAGAACTACGACCATTTTTTGCATAAATATCTGTTTATTAATCTTATTTTTGTGTATTATATCAACATTTTACAGTACAAGTGTTTTCACCCTTTGGCCTTTCATCTTTGTTGTTCATACGATTCGTTATTAATAATAGGTGTTTTAGTTACTCTTGTTTTACATACTAATGTTTAATCATAATATTTATTTTAATTATTAATAAAATATCTACCTACTTATAACTATCCCTAACCTAATACGTACAAATTTTGAATTATTTGTATTTCAGAGATTGAGCACCTCTCTTCAAATTTCGTGCAGTATTGTTCGAATTTTTGTTGTAGTATATCCAGTGAGGCCATCACATGTACTTCACTAGTCCTTGTCCAAGGGGGTAGATTTAGAATCATCTTTAAGATCTTACTTTGAATGCGCTGAAGCCTAAGTTTGTGTGTTCGTGCACAGCTCCGCCAAACAGGGACTGCGTATTCAATTGCGGGGTAGATGATTTGTTTATAGACAGCCATCTGATTCTTCAGGCACAGTTTAGATGTTCTACAAATCAGCGGATACAGAGACCTATTGAATATGCTGCATTTTTGAACGATTTTGTCAACATGTGACCTGAATATCAGATGTCTGTCAAAGGTGAGTCCTAGATAGATAACTTCATCGGACCATTCAATGACCTCATCATCGAATCGTATTCGACATTCGTCTGATGGAACAAGTTTTGGAGATCTTGAATGTGGAAACAAGATGACCTGAGTTTTTGCTGCATTGATCACAATTTTCCAGCTTGTAAAGTATTCCGTTAAAGCGTCCAGACCTGTTTGTAGTTTATTCTTCAGAGCATTAATGACACGACCTTTGTAAAGAATGGCAGTATCATCAGCAAATTGTGACAGAACACCACCACCCGGAAGAGGTGGGATGTCTGATGTAAAAATGTTGTATAGAATGGGACCTGGGATACTTCCTTGGGGTACACCAGCAGGAATAGTAAATCTTTCTGAAAGTGCATTATTCAGAGAAACCTGGAATGCTCTAACTGCAAGATAATTTTTGATAATTTTAATAAGATACATGGGAAAATTATACCGATGCAGTTTGAATACCAGGCCTTCGTGCCACACATTATCGAATGCCTTTTCAATATCTAATACTGCCATGGCAGTCGTTTTAGACACTGATTTGTATTGCTGGATGACGTTGTTAACCCTTGTGAGTTGGTAGATGGTGGATCTTCCTTTCCGGAACCCAAACTGTTCTTCCAGTAATATATCCTGTTCATCTGCGAAAGCAAGAATTCGCCTTTGTATTAACTTTTCAAACAGCTTGGATAGGGCAGAGAGTAAGCTGATGGGCCGATAGCTCTTGGAAAAGGAAGGATCTTTCCCCGGTTTCAAAACTGGGATAACTTTAGCTAACTTCCACATTGAAGGGAAGTAACCAATCTAATTTGAGTGTCCTGTCTGTTAGTCTGTGACTCTACTTTCCTCAGGAACTAAGCTGTCTGATTGATCAACCTCAGCTACGCTATCAGCAACGGTTCTTTCATGTGGACTAACAATGTTGAGTCCTAAATTGCGAGAACACACAAACTGCTTGCCTAGCGCATTTGCCTTCTCTACTGGTGTGATTAAAGGTATTCCTTCAGCTGCGTCCTGGGGTGGCAGTAAAGGAGGAATAGGCTTCGGTTTTTCTTAAGCACCTTCGTTAAGGACCAGAAGGGCTTTGAATGTGGGAGAATTTCTCGAAGCTTTTCCTGGAAGTTCCTGTTGCGAAGCTCAGATATCCTTTCTTGGATTATCCTAGTTAAGTTGTTATAAGAAATCTTCTTATCTAGGATGCCAGTTCGTTGATACTGCCTCCGGTAGATATTTCGAAGTTGGATGAGTTTCTTGGTGACACTGTCGATTTGAAGAGAGGAACTCGGCATATGTTGTACTCTAACCGTCCTATCACGAGCGACTGTGATTGAATGCTGGAAGGAAGATAGGGCCGCATCGATTTCCATCGGGGAATCAAGTGGCAAATCGATATTAATAAGTTGGTCGGCGATATGTTGAATTTGGACCCAATCGGTGCGATAATAGTTCCTCCGAGGTTGAGGCACTGTTTCTGGTGAAGATCCCAACGTCAATATTACTGGAAAGTGGTCGGAAGATAGGTAGATGAAGACAACCGGAGAGCTGTCTATGGCGATGTTGCTGATAAATATATCCAAAATGGAATGAACTCCCGATCTGGAAAGTCGCGTTGGTTGATCCGGAGCGAGTATGTTGTATTGTCCAGCCTCGTAATCTTCGGCAAGTACGAATCCGTTTCGATTCTGTCTTTTGTTTCCCCACAACTCATGTCGTGCGTTCAGGTCCCCAGCAATAACGAATTTGTTATGTCGTCGAGTGAGCATAGCCAGATCTCGCTTCAATGATGCACACGTACCATCTCGAAGATTGGTTTGTTTGGGGCAGTACGCTGCAATGATAATGATGGGTCCCATCGTCGTTGTAATCTCAATTCCGATGGTTTCTATAAGTTGCAATTTAAAGGCTGACAGAAACCTGTGCTGAATGGATGGCAATGGCAACTCCCCCTCCTCTGGTAGTTGTAATGTCGAGCCTGTGAATCCTGTAATTGGAAATAAAAATAGAAATTTCAGGTTTAAGATGAGTTTCAGTTAAAATAGCAATATCGGCATTCTTCTCTTGAAGAAAGTAGGACAATTCAGCAGTTTTGCTCCTGAGTGAGCAAGCATTCCAATTTACTATAACCAACTCATTATAATGCATATTCGATGATGAATTTGCCTAAGGCGTTGATTTGATCTAGCCGCGTTCTGCAGTTTCGTAGTTTTGTTGTCATTGTTTCAAAAATGACGATCAGTTGTTCAGCAGAGAATAAGTCACTAGAGTCATCCTGTGCTTGTGGTTGATTATTTATTTATTTATTTGTCGTCAATCAAAAGTAGACCATAAGGATAATTACTATAATCGTCTTAAATTTGTAAACTATTCTAAATAGATTCTAAATAGATGTATAATTTATTATGAGTTAAATAATAATAATTGGCTTACCGAATAGAACTGAAATATTGCTTTAGTTTGTTTTTTGACATAGTGAAATCGACTGCTTCTGAATGCTTGTTGTATACAGCCATCAATTGATTTATTGGCCCATTTTTCGCATAGTTTGTTCGCTGGTGGTTTGTAATAAAAATATTTCGATTTCTTAAACGCCGAGATGGTATGTAAAAATTTAGTTTGGACAGGAGTTGACTGGAATCTATGCGATTCGAGACAATGTCATTTACAAATGAGACCATTGAAAATTCTCTGCGTTCTTTTAATGTTTGAATACTTATTAGCATACAGCGGGCTTTATATGACGGAAGAGGAAGTCTTGTCCAACCTAATTTACGAAGTGCAAATAACAAAAATTGTTTTTGAACTGATTCTATTCGATCTTCCCATGTGATTAAGGTGACCAAACTAAGCTACAGTATTCTAGTACTGACCGAACATAGGCAATGTATAATGTTTTAATTGTATACGGATCGTGAAAACAGTAACAAAATCGTTTTATGAATCCTAGCATGTTATTGGCTCTGTTTATGATTGTATTATAATGGTCTACAAAAGTCATTTTAGAATCCAGTATTATTCCTAAGTCCTAAGTTTTCGCATTTTTGAACTGTTTGACTTCCAAGAGTAAGTATCAAGTCAGGTGTATTTCGTATTTTACTGAATGTTATTCTACTGCATTTTTTCACATTTAGTTGAAGAAGACTTTTGTTACACCATGTATAAAAAGAAAGAATTTCTTCTTGATAAACCTTGGCATCCTCACTTTTCTCTATTTCTAAAAATAGTTTTATATCGTCTGCGTATATTAGAATTTTTATTTTTTTTTTAAAGAAAGGAAATGTCGTTAACAAACAAGATAAATGAAAGAGGACCTAAATGAGATCCCTGGGGGACCCCGGAACTGACGTGAATGGGGCTCGACTTTTTACCCTTAATTTTATAATTTGTTGACGATTTGTTAGATAAGATTCCAACCAATTAAGGAGACCTGGTAAGATTCCCAATTTCTGTAATTTGAACATAAGCATGGGTATGTCAACACGATCGAATGCTTTGCTGAAATATGTATAAAGAGCTTCAATGTAATTTCCCTTGTCCATAGCGGTCAGGGTATAGTGGACGAATTCAAGCAAATTAGTAATAGTGGAACGTCCTTTGAAAAATCCATGTTGCATGTGAGTAATTCTATTTTTTATTTGACTAAAGAGTTTGTCATTAACGATCGCATCAAAGAGCTTCGGAATGCAAGAAAGAATAACAATCCCGCGATAGTTGCATATGTCTGCTTTTTTCCCATTTTTGAAAATTGGTATAAGGAAAGAGTTTTTCCACGTTTCTGTAAAAACTCCAGACTGAAACGAATTATTATAAAGCCAGCACAAAGGGGTTGCAAGATCTAATGCTAATTTTTTCATAAATATGGGTGGAATCCCATCAGGTCCGGCACTTTTAGAAACATCTAATTTGTTTAGGGCATCTATTATGTCTAGCACTTCGATTTGATTTACATTAATATCTTCAGTAAACTCTGGAAAGAAATTAAAATATTCACGATCGCGGCCATCTTCAGAAAACTTCGTGTAGATTTGTTGAAAAAATTTAGCGAAAAGATTACAAATTTCTTGTGAGTTATTACCAATTCCTGTAGATACATTCTTGACGGAAAGTTTTCTGATTTCAATTTGTTTCTAACATAACTAAAGAATTTTTTTGGGCAAGACTTTATTTCCTGTTCAGTTCTTGAGTTGGGATGATAGCTTTTTATGAGCTTTTTGTTTTCGATTTCTTAGGTTTCTAATATGCTCGTTATACCAAACAGGATACTTTGAATTATTTTGTCGCCTATTTTTTTTTAATGGGACATGTTCATTTATTATGTCGTACAGCCGTGCGTAGAAAATATCGACTGAAATTTCGACATTTCTTTCGTTTCTAAGAAGTTCTTGCCAATCTATTTCTCGTAGCTTACGATTAATACTATTATAATTTGCTGAGTGGTAATCGAAAATCTCCTCATACTCATAGTCGTCGGGTCTATTAATCTGATGTATAAATATTGAGAATTCGATTGCTGTATGAAAAGCTTCATTTTTCCACAATTGAGTTGGTGATTCTATTACACAAAAATCATCGTGAATATTAGTAAATAAAAAATCTAAATAACAGTTTTACTGATTTTTTACATGATTAATTTGATTAAGACCTAAACCGGATATTTTGTCGAATAAGTAATGAAGTGTTTCATTCTCCCCAACGAGAGGTAGTAAAATGCTCTCATTTTCAGCGTCTGGAATAAAGTCGATATTGCGCTGAATAAAGTCTCCATATACTATATGAACTTTAGCTTCCGATGGAAGCTTAGTCATGATTTCATCAGCAACATGCAGGAACTTTTCATATGTAGCTTTTTGGGCATTGTTAGGAGGAAAATATACTGAAACAAAAATATGTGTTTCACCTGCTAAATGAATTCTTACCCATACGTGTTGAAATTCTTTAAATTTCGTAGTGGTTATCATTTCGGCGTCAAATTCTGCGAAAACAGCAATAAGAACACCTCCCCCCGATTTTTTATCAGATGTATGGAGCTCACGATCGTTTCTAAAAACGTTGTAAATGTTTCCGAAGACTTCCGTGCTGTTAACGCTATCATCCCAACTAGTTTCGGTTGCTAGAATAATTCCATACGAACACCCTAAAATATTTTTATGGATTTAATTAATCTTTAGTGCGCTCTTCATACGGTTAAAATTTTGACAATATGCTACGATTTCTGTCGATGACGATAGATGAGGAGATCTTATTGAACATGATTGTTGGCTTATGATAATGTTGTCATTATTCTCTTCTTCTGGGTAATGCGTCAAAATTGCCGAAAACACGAATGTTGAGCACGACAGGCCACGCACGTATCAGTTGACGAACATTCAGCAGACATTTGATTCGGCATCGTTAGTTGCAGGTTGTGCTCTCGATAAGGATTAATCGTGGGTCCTCTTTGAAAATTAAGTGTAGGTCTGTAATTTGTTGGTGGTCCCGAAAATCGATCCTTAGCTGCAGCAAGAAGTATTCTATCAGGTGGAAGATTATTTCGGCTGTTGTTGTAGTTGTTGTTGTTATAGTTAGTGCAATTATTATTCATGTCGTGACTAATAATGTTATTACAATGTCGTTTTGTAGATGAATGATGCGTTGAAAGAGTATTGGATCTGTTATTGTAATTTTTTCTTGAATTTCGCTTTTTGCGCCTTCTTGACTTGTCAGCCTCATTTTGCTGACGTCGGAACCTAGATTGACGTGCGTCGTACTCACTCCAATCAGCTTTCCATACCTTTTTAGTGCCTAATAAACGCCACCCAGAATAGTCGGGTTTTATACAGTTCAATTCGTCATCCAAACTGGGGCATGAGTCAGGTGTCGATGATGATGATACAGCGATTTGGATTCCAGCAATATTTGTTGATAAAGACTTCAACTCCTCTAGAATGTCCAACTCGACCATAGAATTCGGATTGTTAGGTAAACAGGTTGCTGTGTCAAGAGATAGCTGGCTGAGTTGACTTATTTCGTTACTCAGGTCTCGCAAATTTGAAGAAAATTCTGACGTCACGGTTTGCAGTGTCGAGAACACACTTTCCTTTGTCGATTTTAAAGCTGTATCTAGCAGTGCAGTCATGTGATTTTTAATACTTGTCCCAATACTTCCCGGCAAACTGCTATTTTTATTTAGTGCGATCAGCTCATTTTTATGGTAGTGAGTAAGACTTCTAGTAAGTCAATCGCCTCATGTATTACAGTTGGCTTCTCCTGTTGAAAAGCAAACTTATGCAGCACTTCCGTGTTGGCCTGAAGTTGCTTCTCCAGCAGTTTTTGTTGCTCAACAAGGCTGCTATAATGCATCTTTACTTGTAGTAATTCTTGACATACCTCGCAACATGGCAGCACATAACAATTAATATCTGCTTTTTTGTCTCTTTTCCTGAGAGAACCGCGCTGAATGGTAACACCGATGCAGGCCACGTGAAATTTTCGAGGGCAGTCAACGCATGTCCACATGATTGTGTCGACGGAGGTATCCAGTGCACAAATTTCACAACTCATGTTGATTACACAACTAAAAACAGTAAAAATAAACAATAAATAATATTTCGCGCGCGGCACTGGGGGCGAATGAAAAACACGTCCGAACTTGACGACGTCTAATGAAGAAACTTATTGCCCCATCCAGGAGGGATTTTTGAGGAAGATTCTTTTTGTGATCCAGCGGCTGAATCTTTTGGATTGCTGCGAGGAAGTGGAGGCAAATTTGGAATATCCCTGTTCGGTGGAAGCCGTGGGAAATTAATTTCATCCTTCTGTGGAACATACTTGCGCGTTGATTGTTTACGGGATGCCTGTTGTCGAATTTTTGTGAACTCACCACGTTTGGGACACGATTTGCTAGTAGATCGCTCCATGGCCGTAGTTCAAACAGTTCGTGCACTGTGTGACATCCCGATGTACCGGTTTATACTTTTGCCATTCGATGATTATGTGAAATAGAACTACGACCTGAGCGTTTGAGGATTTTAACCACGCAGAATGTGCGCTCTCCGATGCCGTTTGAATGCGTCTTCTCGCCCCGACGTCTGCTTCCATCCATCGAACAAAAAGAAATGATCGATTTCCGACTACTGTTCCCCTTTTATAACGTTCAGTTGAAGATATGTGCCTGACTACCTCAAAATCTTCGTCCTTGCGCGAAAACCCCAAGCGAAAGTAAAGAGTTTTCCGCGTTGTTTTAAAATTTTGAGAAAACTTAATTTTTGAGTTGCTTATGGATTTCTCACACTGTTCAAAATATTATCATAAATTCCTGATCATATTTTTGATGAAATAGTGAAAGAATTATGTTGTTGCCATTAATACAAGTCGAGATATTCACGATTAAGTTCTGCCCAATCTTCCATATGGCTAATTTTGAAAAGGCACCCCATAGTAAAGTAAAAAAATTTTTTTTTTAGAGACTATATTGTGCAGAATCAAGGCAAATTCCTTTCCGTGCGAAATATGCTTGTTTTTTCGAGTTGCTTCTTTTTTGTCAAAGTACGGCCCCTGCGATACTTCTACATTAACTATTTTGGTTTTCTCAGGCTGTTCAGGAAAGATTTTAATTTCTAAGGTTAATGTGTGATTTTCTGCTTCGGCAAAGGTTTGTATGTTTTCCTTAGTTTTAAAAATTTTTGCCGCTTGCCGGTCGATTTCAATAATATATTCGGCGGCTGCCTCTATTTCTTTTAAAAAAATCCTTGTTATCTTCCATTTTTAACCTTGTACTTTCAAGATTCGTTTAAAAGATTTTTTTTACTACTGTACTCTATTGACTTCTATTATGGTCATTGTATAATATAAAAATCAAAATCAGTACTTAACTTAGGCCTGATTGGCGATGATCCTTCTTATTGTCCACTCGGCAGTCCTCTCCGTGTATATGCGGTGTAGTTTGGTGATGAATCATCCAGCTGTGTAGATCATCAGGCGGGTTGCTATGATGATTCCTGTCCAGGTTTGGGCGTCGTTTCCCAACTGGACTTTTGTGGTGTTGGTATCGATTGAGTCGAACCAGCCCATTCCGAATTCACTATTCTTGTTTTTAAAACGTTAAACACTTTCTTGGAACCATCTCACAAGTTTGAGTTTCTGGCAAGTCTTCCGTCCATACTGGTGGTTTATAGTTTATAGTTCATAGGTTTATAGTTAAATGCAAGGCTTATTGCATTGTATTTCACGTCACTTTTACTTTAATAGTCTAACTTGCGCTAAGCCATTTTTAGCACTGGACTTAGCATTGTTTTTCACTTGTACTTTTTAAAGTTCAAATTGTGCTAAGTCCTTTTTCGCACTGGACTTAGCATTTTTCCACTTGTACTATTTTACAATTCGTATTGCGCTAAGTCCAGTCCAGTTCGACGAGATCGGAAAATGTCTGTGTGTATGTATGTGTATGTGTGTGTGTGTGTGTGTGTGTGTGTGTGTGTGCACTTTTAGAAGATATTTGAACGCGCTCAATTTTCTCAGAGATGGCTGAACCGATTTGAACAAACTTGGGCTCGTTTGAAAGCTACTGTCGGGCCATTGATCAAGTTCGAAGATCAAATGGCTGTGACTTTTGGTTTCGGAGATATGATTGTATAAGTGACGTAACCGACAAAAAGCGTTGAATTTGAACGCGCTCAATTTTCTCAGAGATGGCTGAACCGATTTTAACAAACTTGGGCTCGTTTGAAAGGTACTATCGGACCATTGATCAAGTTCGAAGATCAAATGGCTGTGACTTTTGGTTCCGGAGATATGATTGTATAAGTGACGTAACCGACAAAAAGCGTTGTATTTCAACGCGCTCAATTTTCTCAGAGATAACTAAACCGATTTTAACAAACTTGACCTCGTTTGAAAGCTACTGTCGGGCCATTGATCAAGTTCGAAGATCAAATGGTTGTGACTTTTGGTTCCAGATATATGATGGTATAAGTGACGTAACCGACAAAACACATTGATTTTTACCGTTCTTATATATATATATATATATATATATATATATATATATATATATATATATATATATATATATATATATATATATATATATATATATATATATATATATATATATATATATATATATATATATATATATATATATATATATATATATATATATATATATATATATATATATATATATATATATATATATATATATATATATATATATATATATATATATATATATATATATATATATATATATGGGTGCTAAAATTTTAGGATCACCTCTATTTTCGTTAAGTTCTAGTGCTCAAAAGTTTAAGCACCTCGAAAAAAGCCTTCATGCAAAATTTGACCTGAATCGAACATGCGTAAGGGATGCTGTCCGGTGGTAAAGGTTTGACAATTTTCGATCTTGAAAAAGCACCATAGGGGGGAGTACATGAAATTTCCAAAATCGAAAATTTTTTTTGATGCCAAAACTCTTAAAACTGCATAAAACATCGAAATTTAGTGTCATCTCAAAAACAATTTTTTTTGAAAAAATCAACTTTCTGGGACTTAGAAAAATTTTCATATTTTTTCCCAAAAAGTCGATTTTTTCAAAAAAAAATTTTTCGAGATGACACTAAATCTCGACGTTCCATGCAATTCTAAGCCGTTTGGCATCAAAATTTTTTTTTCGATTTCGAAAATTTCATGTACTCCCCCCTATGGTGATTTTTAAAGATATATGAAAATTCCACTAAGTGGACTAAGAAGGGTTTTGCCTTTCTCTATAGAAAGGTATTAGAATTGCTTGAAAACCCGACTTTCGAACGGAGCCTCGGAGACCCATAGTGTTATATACCATTCGACTCAGTTCGTCGAGATCGGAAAATGTCTGTGTGTGTGTGTGTATGTGTGTGCACTTTTCGAAGATATTTGAACGCGCTCAATTTTCTCAGAGATGGCTGAACCGATTTGAACAAACTTGGGCTCGTTTGAAAGCTACTGTCCGGCCATTGATCAAGTTCAAAGATCAAATGGCTGTGACTTTTGGTTCCGGAGATATGATTGTATAAGTGACGTAACCGACAAAAAGCGTTGTATTTGAACGCGCTCAATTTTCTCAGAGATGGCTGATCCGATTTTAACAAACTTGGGCTCGTTTGAAAGCTACTGTTGGGCCATTGATCAAGTTCGAAGATCAAATGGTTGTGACTTTTGGTTCCAGATATATGATTGTATAAGTGACGTAACCGACAAAACACGTTGATTTTTACCGCTCTTATATATATATATATATATATATATATATATATATATATATATATATATATATATATATATATATATATATATATATATATATATATATATATATATATATATATATATATATATATATATATATATATATATATATATATATATATATATATATATATATATATATATATATATATATATATATATAAGGATGCCAAAATTTTGGGATCACCTCTATTTTCGTTAAGTTCTAGTGCTCAAAAATTTAAGTACCTCGGAAAAAGCCTTCATGCAAAATTTGACCTAAAGCGGACATGATTAAGGGTTGCTGCCCGGTGGTAAAGGTTTGACAATTTTCGATCTTGAAAAAGCACCATAGAGGGGAGTACATGAAATTTCCAAAATCGAAAATTTTTTTTGATGCCAAAACTCTTAAAACTGCATAAAACATCAAAATTTAGTGTAATCTCAAAAAAAAATTTTTTTGAAAAAATCAACTTTCTGGGACTTTTCATATTTTTTTTAAGTCCCAAAAAGTCGATTTTTTCAAAAAAATTTTTCTTCGAGATGACACTAAATATCGACGTTCCATGCAATTCTAAACCGTTTGGCATCAAAAATTTTTTTTCGATTTCGAAAATTTCATGTACTCCCCCCTATGGTGATTATTAAAGATATATGAAAATTCCACTAAGTGGACTAAGAAGGGTTTTGCCTTTCTCTATAGAAAGGTATTAGAATTGCTTGAAAACCCGACTTTCGAACGGAGCCTCGGAGACCCATAGTGTTATATACCATTCGACTCAGTTCGTCGAGATCGGAAAATGTCTGTGTGTGTGTATGTGTGTGTGTGTATGTGTGTGCACTTTTCGAAGATATTTGAACGCGCTCAATTTTCTCAGAGATGGCTGAACCGATTTGAACAAACTTGGGCTCGTTTGAAAGCTACTGTCGGGCCATTGATCAAGTTCGAAGATCAAATAGCTGTGACTTTTGGTTCCGGAGATATGATTGTATAAGTGACGTAACCGACAAAAAGCGTTGTATTTGAACGCGCTCAATTTTCTCAGAGATGGCTAAACTGATTTGAACAAACTTGGGCTCGTTTGAAAGCTACTATCGGATCATTGATCAGGTTCGAAGATCAAATAGCTGTGACTTTTGGTTCCGGAGATATGATTGTATAAGTGACGTAACCGACAAAAAGCGTTGTATTTGAACGCGCTCAATTTTCTCAAAGATGGCTGATACGATTTTAACAAACTTGGGCTCGTTTGAAAGCTACTGTCGTGCCATTGATCAAGTTCGAAGATCAAATGGTTGTGACTTTTGGTTCCAGATATATGATTGTATAAGTGACGTAACCGACAAAACACGTTGATTTTTACCGCTCTTATATATATAAGGGTGCCAAAATTTTGGGATCACCTCTTTTTTCGTTAAGTTTTAGTGCTCAAATGTTTAAGCACCTCGAAAAAAGCCTTCATGCAAAATTTGACCTAAATCGGACATGCTTAAGGGGTGCTGCCCGGTAGTAAAGGTTTGACAATTTTCGATCTTGAAAAAGCACCATAGGGGGGAGTACATGAAATTTCCAAAATCGAAAATTTTTTTTGATGCTAAAACTCTTAAAACTGCATAAAACATCGAAATTTAGTGTCATCTCAAAAACAAATTTTTTTGAAAAAATCAACTTTCTGGGACTTAGAAAAATTTTCATATTTTTTCCCAAAAAGTCAATTTTAAAAGAAAAAAAAATTTTTCGAGATGACACTAAATCTCGACGTTTCATGCAATTCTAAGCCTTTTGGCATAAAAAATTTTTTTTCGATTTCGAAAATTTCATGTACTCCCCCCTATGGTGATTTTTCAAGATATATGAAAATTTCACTAAGAAGGCTTTTTGCCTTTCTCTATAGAAAGGTATTAGAATTGCTGGAAAAACCGACTCTCGAACGGAGCCTCGGTGACCCATAGTGTTATATACCATTCGACTCAGTTCGTCGAGATCGGAAAATGTCTGTGTGTGTGTGTGTGCACTTTTCGAAAATATTTGAACGCGCTCAATTTTCTCAGAGATGGCTGAACCGATTTGAACAAACTTGGGCTCGTTTGAAAGCTACTATCGGATCATTGATCAAGTTCGAAGATCAAATGGCTGTGACTTTTGGTTCCGGAGATATGATTGTATAAGTGACGTAACCGACAAAAAGCGTTGTATTTGAACGCGCTCAATTTCCTAAGAGATGGCTGAACCGATTTTAACAAACTTGGGCTCGTTTGAAAGCTACTATCGGATCATTGATCAAGTTCGAAGATCAAATGGCTGTGACTTTTGGTTCCAGATATATGATTGTATAAGTGACGTAACCGACAAAACACGTTGATGTTTACCTGAACCGATTTGAACAAACTTGGGCTCGTTTGAAAGCTACTGTCGGGCCATTGATCAAGTTCGAAGATCAAATGGCTGTGACTTTTGGTTCTGGAGATATGATTGTATAAGTGACGTAACCGACAAAAAGCGTTGTATTTGAACGCGCTCAATTTCCTAAGAGATGGCTGAACCAATTTTAACAAACTTGGGCTCGTTTGAAAGCTACTATCGGATCATTGATCAAGTTCGAAGATCAAATGGCTGTGACTTTTGGTTCCAGATATATGATTGTATAAGTGACGTAACCGACAAAACACGTTGATTTTTACCGCTCTTATATATAAGGGAGCCAAAATTTTGGGATCACCTCTATTTTTGTTAAGTTCTAGTGCTCAAATGTTTAAGCACCTCGAAAAAAGCCTTCATGCAAAATTTGACCTAAATCGGACATGATTAAGGGGTGCTGCCCGGTGGTAAAGGTTTGACAATTTTCGATCTTGAAAAAGCACCATAGGGGGGAGTACATGAAATTTCCAAAATCGAAAATTTTTTTTATGCCAAAACTCTTAAAACTGCATAAAACATCAAAATTTAGTGTCATCTCAAAAAAAAATTTTTTTGAAAAAATCAACTTTCTGGGACTTTTCATATTTTTTCTAAGTCCCAAAAAGTCGATTTTTTCAAAAAAAATTTTTTTCGAGATGACACTAAATCTCGACGTTCCATGCAATTCTAAGTCGTTTGGCATCAAACATTTTTTTTCGATTTTGAAAATTTCATGTACTCCCCCCTATGGTGATTTTTAAAGATATATGAAAATTCCACTAAGTGGACTAAGAAGGGTTTTGCCTTTCTCTATAGAAAGGTATTAGAATTGCTTGAAAACCCGACTTTCGAACGGAGCCTCGGAGACCCATAGTGTTATATACCATTCGACTCAGTTCGTCGAGATCGGAAAATGTCTGTGTGTGTGTGTATGTGTGTATGTGTGTGCACTTTTCGAAGATATTTGAACGCGCTCAATTTTCTCAGAGATGGCTGAACCGATTTGAACAAACTTGGGCTCGTTTGAAAGCTACTGTCGGGCCATTGATCAAGTTCGAAGATCAAATAGCTGTGACTTTTGGTTCCGGAGATATGATTGTATAAGTGACGTAACCGACAAAAAGCGTTGTATTTGAACGCGCTCAATTTTCTCAGAGATGGCTGATCCGATTTGAACAAACTTGGGCTCGTTTGAAAGCTACTATCGGATCATTGATCAAGTTCGAAGATCAAATGGCTGTGACTTTTGGTTCCGGAGATATGATTGTATAAGTGACGTAACCGACAAAAAGCGTTGTATTTGAACGCGCTCAATTTTCTCAGAGATGGCTGATCCGATTTTCACAAACTTGGGCTCGTTTGAAAGCTACTATCGGATCATTAATCAAGTTCGAAGATCAAATGGCTGTGACTTTTGGTTCCGGAGATATGATTGTATAAGTGACGTAACCGACAAAAAGCGTTGTATTTGAACGCGCTCAATTTTCTCAGAGATGGCTGATCCGATTTTCACAAACTTGGGCTCGTTTGAAAGCTACTGTCGTGCCATTGATCAAGTTCGAAGATCAAATGGTTGTGACTTTTGGTTCCAGATATATGATTGTATAAGTGACGTAACCGACAAAACACGTTGATTTTTACCGCTCTTATATATATATAAGGATGCCAAAATTTTGGGATCACCTCTATTTTCGTTAAGTTTTAGTGCTCAAATGTTTAAGCACCTCGAAAAAAGCCTTCATGCAAAATTTGACCTAAATCGGACATGCTTAAGGGGTGCTGCCCGGTAGTAAAGGTTTGACAATTTTCGATCTTGAAAAAGCACCATAGGGGGGAGTACATGAAATTTCCAAAATCGAAAATTTTTTTTGATGCCAAAACTCTTAAAACTGCATAAAACATCGAAATTTAGTGTCATCTCGAAAGAAATTTTTTTTGAAAAAATCAACTTTCTGGGACTTAGAAAAATTTTCATATTTTTTCTAAGTCCCAAAAAGTCGATTTTTTCAAAAAAAAAATTTTTAGAGATGACACTAAATCTCGACGTTTCATGCAATTCTAAGCCTTTTGGCATCAAAAATTTTTTTTCGATTTCGAAAATTTCATGTACTCCCCCCTATGGTGATTTTTAAAGATATGTGAAAATTTCACTAAGTGGACTAAGAAGGCTTTTTGCCTTTCTCTATAGAAAGGTATTAGAATTGCTGGAAAAACCGACTTTCGAACGGAGCCTCGGAGACCCATAGTGTTATATACCATTCGACTCAGTTCGTCGAGATCGGAAAATGTCTGTGTGTGTGTGTGTGTGTGTGTGTGTGTGTGTGTGTGTGTGTGTGTGTGTGTGTGTGTGTATGTGTGTGTGTGTGTATGTATGTGCACTTTTCGAAGATATTTGAACGCGCTCAATTTTCTCAGAGATGGCTGAACCGATTTGAACAAACTCGGGCTCGTTTGAAAGCTACTGTCGGGCCATTGATCAAGTTCGAAGATCAAATGGCTGTGACTTTTGGTTCCGGAGATATGATTGTATAAGTGACGTAACCGACAAAAATTGTGCTATTTGAACGCGCTCAATTTTCTCAGAGATGGCTGAACCGATTTTAACAAACTTGGGCTCGTTTGAAAGCTACTGTCGGGCTATTGATCAAGTTCGAAGATCAAATGGTTGTGAGTTTTGGTTCCGGAGATATGATCGTATAAGTGACGTAACCGACAAAAAGCGTTGTATTTGAACGCGCTCAATTTTCTCAGAGATGGCTGATCCGATTTTAACAAACTTGGACTCGTTTGAAAGCTACTGTCGGGCCGTTGATCAAGTTCGAAGGTCAAATGGTTGTGACTTTTGGTTCCAGATATATGATGGTATAAGTGAAGTAACCGACAAAACACGTTGATTTTTACCGCTCTTATATATATAAGGGTGCCAAAATTTTGGGATCAACTCTATTTTCGTAAAGTTCTAGTGCTCAAAAGTTTAAGCACCTCGAAAAAAGCCTTCATGCAAAATTTGACCTAAATCGGACATGCTTAAGGGGTGCTGCCCGGTGGTAAAGGTTTGACAATTATCGATCTTGAAAAAGCACCATAGGGGGGAGTACATGAAATTTCCAAAATCGAAAATTTTTTTTGATGCCAAAACTCTTAAAACTGCATAAAACATCGAAATTTAGTGTCATCTCAAAAAAAAAATTTTTTGAAAAAATCAACTTTCTGGGACTTTGAAAAATTTTCATATTTTTTCTAAGTCCCAAAAAGTCGATTTTTTCAAAAAAATTTTTTTTCGAGATGACACTAAATCTCGACGTTTCATGCAATTCTAAGCCTTTTGGCATCAAAAATTTTTTTTCGAATTCGAAAATTTCATGTACTCCCCCCTATGGTGATTTTTCAAGATATATGAAAATTCCACTAAGTGGACTAAGAAGGGTTTTTTAGATTAGCATCACTGTTCTCATACAAATAAGCAACGCAAATGTCAAGCACTAGTTTGAAAAAATGATGCTGACTGTGTGACATAAACACTGAAGCATGCTTTTGTGAACTACTCGAGTCAATCTGAATCAATTGGCGTCTAAAATTATTTAATAAATGTATGAAACATATTTTCATGAGACTGTTATGAAAGAAGAGAAAGGCATTATCGCACCACTAGGTGGATTAAGAAGGGTTTTTTAGATTAGCACCACTGTTCTCATACAAATAGGCAACGCAAATGTCAAGCACTAGTTTGGAAAAATGATGCTGACTGTGTGACATAAACACTGAAGCATGCTTTTGTGAACTACTCGAATCAATCGGAATCAATTGGTGTCAAAATTAGTATCCAAAATTATTTAATAAAAGTATGAAACATATTTTCATGAGACTGTTATGAAAGAAGAGAAAGGCATTATCACACCACTAGGTGGATTAAGAAGGGTTTTTAGATTAGCATCACTGATTACAAATAGGCAACGCAAATGTCAAGCACTAGTTTGGAAAAATGATGCTGACTGTGTGACATAAACACTGAAGCATGCTTTTGTGAACTACTCGAATCAATCTGAGTCAATTCGTGTCAAAATTAGTATCCAAAATTATTTAACACGTTGACGGACAATTGCGGCTATAGCCGTCAAAGCGAAGTTCACAATGTGGCATGACTGCTATAGCCGTCCAAAACGAAACGGTTGTTTTTAGACACTACGGCTATAGCAGCACAAATGTGCACTTACTGGCGTATACGTAGAAGCATTGTTTGATTAAGAACTAACATTTCGTGTAAAACTCCCAAAAATACTTTGTTGCATACAAAAATTGCTTGTTTGAACCATTAAACCTGTCATTTACGTTTTTAAATTTTTGCTGTTATAGCCGCCATCGTCCTATCACTTAGTGTATAGAGTCCGCTGGCGCCATGACGGTTATAGCCGCAACCTAATTAAAGGTACTAAATTAATCAAAATTAAGTTTATTTAAGGCCATCGTCCAAGTACCATGCGCGCGGGTGGTTTTAGGAAATTTTCGATGGAAATTTCGAAAAATTTGCCAAAACCAAAAACATACAGACCTTTGAAATACATTTATCTATCTACAGGGTGAAAATGGCTGGAAAATTCGGAGGATTTTCCGAGTCTTATCAAAAATAGCTCTGAAAAATGAGAGTTTTTGTGATCTTTCACAATTATCTGGAAAAATGAAGCGATGACATAAACTTTTTTTTTCAAATAAACTTTATTATGGATACACAGATTACTTTCGGACACATTTTTGGAAAACCTTTTCACGCTTTTCATAGAAAATCCACGAATTTCAAAAATTTCCACGAAATCTGTTATATGCAATTCGTTGATTTTCCATGAAAAGCGTGAAAAGATTTTCCAAAAATGTGTCCGAATGTGATCCTTATTGCCAGCATGAGGTTTTTTTTGGAAAAAAAAATTTCATTCCATCGAATTATTTTTTCAAATAATTGTGAAAAATTACAAAAAAAGCTCATTTTTACAGAGCTATTTTTGATAAGACTCGTAAAATCCTCCGAATTTCCCAGTCATTTTCACCCTGTAGATAGATAAAAGTATTTCAAAGGTCTGTATGTTTTTGGTTTTGTCAAATTTTTCGAAATTTCCATCGAAAATTTCCTAAAACCACCCGCGCGCATGGTACTTGGACGATGGCCTTAAGCAGATAGAGTAAAACTATACTTCTAACATTCTAAAAATCACAAAAACATATAGTGTCAATTTTCGAACTTCGCTTGTTCCTACTGTCCGTCAACGTGTTAATAAAAGTATGAAACATATTTTCATGAGACTGTTATGAAAGAAGAGAAAGGCATTATCACACCACTAGGTGGATTAAGAAGGGTTTTTTAAATTATTTTAATTTAAATTTCATACAAATAGGCAACGCAAATGTCAAGCACTAGTTTTTAAAAATGATGCTGACTGTGTGACATAAACACTGAAGCATGCTTTTGTGAACTACTCGAATCAATCTGAATCAATTGGTGTCGAAATCAGTATCCGAAAATATTTAATAAAAGTTATAAAATATAGTAATATAATAATAGTAATATAATAATAGTAATAAAATATAATAAAAGTAATAAAATATTAATAAAAATTAATAAAAGAAATATATTCTCATGAGACTGTTATGAAAGAAGAGAAGGCATTATCACACCACTAGGTGGATTAAGAAGGGTTTTTTTAGTTCGAATTGCGCAAAGTCCTTTTTAACACTGGACTTAGCATTTTTTTCACTTGTACTTTTACAGTTCGAATTGACTAAGTCCTTTTTAACACTGGACTTAGCATTTTTTTTCACTTGTACTTTTTACAGTTTGAATTACGCTAGTCCTTTTTGTCGTGAATACGACTTACTTTACTATGGGGCGCCTTTTCAAAATTTACCCTGTATAAGAATGGGCAGAAGTTTATCGCGAATATCTTTTGATGTACTTAACCCAACAACATAATTTATTCTACAAGCTATCGGATATATGATCAGGAATTTGTGATTAAATTTTCAACAGCGTGAGATAACCACAAATAACTGAAAAACAACGTTTTCTTAAACTTTTGGAAATAATCAGGAAAATTCATCACGCTTGCTTGCCTTTTTCGCACCCGTACGACGGTTTTGAGGTAGTCAGGCACATATCCGATCCGATTATCTACTGAACGAATATAAGAGGTAATCTTTGATAAAAAACTATTCATTTCTTCTATTGCTACAGAAAACAACACTAAGGTTGTTTCGAAGGAAACCAAATAAAACCGTTTCTGTAGCAGCTGTTAATTTTGTATTCAGCAGCTCAAACTGAAATATATTTGTTTTGTGTAATTAAGGTTTTCGATTTATAATTCACTTACTTACAATTAGTGGTTTTACCCTAGGTTGCTTCTTTCTCACCGTTGCCTTCACTCGATCTTATTTTCGCTTTCCTGCTCAAATTATACTTTGCTACATTTCAAGCTATTATCGGTAAATATACTACTTACAATATTTGCTGATAACAGATCGTCAACAGTTTGGTTCCAAATATTCAGTCTGGCGCAACTCACACGGTAAGTATTCTACTTTCTTCCTATCCTATTTCAATTCTTTGTCTCTTTTCCTTTCAGGTGTAGCTGCAGGTAAGTTGGGAAGCGAATGTAAGTACAACGTATTTCTACTAATAAATATTTCAGTTTTACTTACAGATATCAACAAACGATCTTTTTATCAATGCTTTAAATCAAATCAAATATAAATAATTCACCGGCTAGCTATACTGTTTATTCTTGTTTTTTTTTTCTCTACCTATCAACGAAGCATAAATGTCAGTCGGGGTACGTTTAGCACATGAACTTCGTTCCCTCAATGCTGCGTTTAGCGATTCTATCGCCAGTGTTGCCAGCGGTGTTAACACCCCAGCCCGTAACATCCGATGTTTCTTCGGGACTTCCGGATTTACAACTCTCAATTTCTAATACCGCCAAATTCGCCACTGAACGCCTATGGATTCCTGCTGCAGTTCTAACTCTTGCTTCTCGGACTCGACCATCGGGCCCTTGCATCACTTCTTCGACCATTCCTCTGGTCCATTTCTTTCTCTCTTTGCCGTCCACAATAAACACGAGGTCTCCAACTTTCAGTAGTCGTCGCTCATCGTACCACTTGGTACGCCGATTAATCGTCGGTAGGTACTCTTTACTCCAACGCTCCCACATCCGGTCCGATAGATACTGTGACCGCTTGTAGACATCTCTAATGGCATCCGCTAGGTTCACACCGCAATCAACAGTAAGATCTGCATCTTTCACCGTTCCGCGTAGAAAATGGTTCGGGGTCAGAGATTCTATCTCGGCAGATTCTTGAGGAACATAAGTAAGAGGTCGAGTGTTTATCATGTCTTCTGCCTCTGCGAGTGTGGTGCTCAATATCTCGTCCGTTAGCTTCCTGCCATCATCCAGAGCCTTCATCGCTTCTTTCACGGAACGAACCATCCGCTCCCATGCACCTCCCATGTGCGGAGTGCCGGGCGGAATGAAGCACCAGGCCGTCGTAGCCGTCGTTATTACTTCGGCACAGTCACTGTGAATCTTGTTCAGCACTTTCTGCATCTCCTTGCTAGCACCCGCAAAACAAGTTGCATTATCCGACAAGATGAAGGAACGCCTCGTTTGCAAGTGAATCGACGAATTGCCATCATGCACGATTGCGTTGTCAAACTGTAAACCACGTCAAGATGTACTGCTCTGATGGTGAGGCACGTGAACACGGCTATCCATCGCTTTTCTCTCCTTCTTCCAACTGATACTTCTACTGGTCCCAAATAATCGATGCCGACCGAGCTGAAAGGACGCAATCCTGCCTTGACACGTTGTGTCGGAAGAGGAGCCATCATTGGTACTTGCGGGCGACATCGATGAACTTTGCACCATGCGCACTCTCGCATCACTTGGCAGATCACTGCACGGAGGTTTGGAATCCAGAATTTCTGACGTAGTTCAATGCAGACAGTTTCTCTGTTTGCATGCCCGAACCTTTCGTGGTAGGAATGATTCAACTTTTTAGTGATATCGTGGTGTCGTGATAAAATAATCGGAAACTTCTTATCGTAAGGAACGTTATCCGCCATTGTCAATCTTCCACCCATCCGCAAAACTCCGTTGTCGTCCAGAATTGGAGACAATTTTGCTAGAATGCTCGATCTTCCGATTTTAGCTGATATTCGCTCCGGCTTTAGATAGAGAGTTTTCGTTAACGCACTCATTTCATCCGGAAAGCTGTCGAACTGTACTTGTTTCCACAGAATTATCTCGGCCTTCTGCAGTTCTTCCTGCTGAAGAGGTTGCAGCACTGTGGGATATTTCGTTTCAATCGATCGTTGTTGGTTTGCTGTGGCTTGGATTGTTACTACCGGCTGTCCTTTCTTTTTCCGCTTACAATTTTCTGTGAATCGAACCGCATATGCAATGACTCTCACCAGAATTGCCCATCTTGAAATAGCTACATTGTCAACTAGTTGTAGAAACAGTACCACTCCTCTAGCCTCTTCGCTTGTCTCCTCGAACGGCTTTTCTTTTCTTGGCCAGTCTTCTTCGTGCAGATACAGAAACGATGCTCCGTTGAACCATTCTCCGTCGCTGTTAAGCGACGATCCATGTCCCCACTTAGTCAATACGTCCGCGATATTCAGTTTAGTAGGAACCCAACGCCAATCAGTTACTCTAGTTAGTTCTAGTATTTCGCCAATTCTGAAAGCAACGAATTGCTTGAATTTGTACTGATCCGACTGCAGCCAGCTGCACACTGTACGAGAGTCCGTCCACAACACACACCGCTTGATTTCTGTAGAGAGCATTTCTAAAACCGTTCGACTCAGTCGAGCTCCGAGTACTGCCGCCATTAATTCCAGTCGAGGAACTGATTGCCGTTTCAGTGGAGCCACCTTCGCCCGAGACATAACCAAACTACATCGTACTTTCCCATGGATTTCCACACGCAGGTACGCTACACAGCCGTATGCTAATTCACTGGCATCAGTGAAAATGTGCAGTTCTAGTGAATCAACGGCCGATGATAGAGCGTTTTCAATAAAACATCGTGTGATCCGAACTGCTTCTACTTCTGGCAGTAGACCAGTCCAGTGTTTCCTTAATCTCCAGCTCTCGTCGTCGATTTCATCTTTCCAATCACAGCCCAAACGCCACAGATGCTGAATTATTATTTTCCCGTGGATTGTGAAGGGTGACAGCAGCCCCATCGGGTCGAAAAATCCCATCACGCAGCTTAGGGCAAGTTGCTTCGTTGGCCGTTTTCCATCGTACAGATATGCCAGCATTTCTGGTCGGTGCAACGTTGAGAAAGAGAATTCGTCCAAGTCTGGATCCCAAATGATACCAAGAACACATTCACTATAACTCTGCTTATCTCGATTGAAATGTACTGGCGATACCGGCTTTTCTTCACCCAAAATCCGAAGAACTTCTGGGGATTGGAAACCCAATTTCGAATTTCAAACCCACCATGTTTGTGTATCAGATGCACTTGCTTCGCTATATTTACCGCCTCTTCAATAGTGTCAACGCTGTCGAAGTAATCATCGACGTAATGACGATGTATGATAGCCGACGCTGCTTGTGGATATTGAACTGCGTGTTCTTCCGCATTTCTGTTCTTGACATACTGCGCCGAACTTGGAGAGCAAGTGGCGCCAAACGTAGCAACATCCATAACGAAAATGGTTGGTTTTTTACTGAAATCTTTCCGAAATACGAAACGTTGGAACTGTCTATCACTTTCTATGATTTGTAGTTGGTGGTACATTTCACGGAGATCGCCACCGAACGCTATCCGTCGTTCTCTAAACCCTACAATCACTTTTACCAGCGGAACCAACAGGTCTGGCCCCTTCAACAGCTGCAGGTTGAGGGACACTCCCTGCACCGAGGCTGCAGCGTCCCATACTAGACGAATCTTGCCTGGTTTTCTGGGATTTGTCACCGCATTTAACGGTAAGTACCACACCTTCTCCGGTTCGGAATTCCGCAACTCCTCTGCCGTTGCAACATGTGCATACCCCTTCTGCTGGCACTCGTCGATTTGTCGACACACGCTCTCGTACAGATCTGGATTCTTCATCAATTTGTTCTCCAGCTGCTTCATCCTCCGTAAAGCCATCGGAAAACTATCCGGAAATCGTGGATCATCATTCTTCCACAGCAGTCCGGTCTCGAAACGGTTTCCCACTCGTTTAGTGGTCCGCTCCATTATCTGCCTGGCTCGGTAGTCGTCTGCTTACTCTTGCGAAACCACTACAACTGACTCCTCCAAAGCCTAATGGCTTTTAAGTAGATCATGCAGATCCTCATTACTAATTTCGTGATGATGACCTACATATTCTCCGTCACCTGCTGTGGTTGACTTGGCTGGCCCGTAGACGGTCCATCCGAGTTGACACTTCACCGCTATTGGTTCCGAAACGGTTCCGATTTTTGCTTCCGTCGGCGCAAACGAATGAACGTTGTTAAGTCCGATAAGCATTCCCGGCTGCCCGTCGTACGAGGCAATCGGTAACCCTCGCATATGCTTGAACTGTTGCGCTATTTCTGCAGCATTCAGTCTCTGATGTGGCAACATTAGCTTACTAACCGCTCGAACCGAGTGTAATAGCCTCTTTTTTTACTTCCAACTGCTGACACCCACACATTCACACGACGAGATTCTGGCTCTACGCGCGTGATGTCGGAAGTCCATTTGATGGTTAATTTCTCCGACACACCTACTAAACCCAAACGATCTGTCCATCTTTTCTCGATGAGTGTAACGGAGGCTCCTTCATCTAAGAATGCCAAAACCGTAATGGAACGCCCCCCGTAATGCAACTGAACTGGAATCATCCTAAACATGACTGTTGTTTGGTTTCGGATATGAACACTTGTGCCGACGATGTGATTCACCGGATGCATCAGCGGATTATGTCGCTCTCTGCATTCACCTACGTTGCACTGAATCTTAAAACTACATCGCCCGCTATGATTGTTAAGACATAGGGTACGCAACTTATAATGGTTTACTACTTTTTTTCGGTCCGCGTAACTTAGTCTTTCAAACTCCGGACAGTGCCGGACGCGATGATCTACCCGCTGACAAACCTGGCATGGTCGGAATTTACCTTGACTAACTGTTGCGTCGTCATCTGTACGCTCTTCGCAGTGATTGTACACAGTGCCGCTTCCTCTCGCATGGTTTCTCACTGATTGACCACCACTGAACGACTTCGTCGAGGATTTATACTCCAGATTAACATTCGCTTCGCATGCATCCGCAACTATTTCCGCCAAAAAATCTGTAAAAGTCCTCAAAGTGACGTCTCCAGTATATCGCTTAAAACGAACCCACTGTCGTTTTTCGCCATCCGGAAGTTTATCGACAAGTTCCTGAATTAGCAGCGGATTAATGAGATGTTGCTTAAGATCGGCTGCCTCCAGGTGTTCGCATAACTGTTCTACAGCGTTTCCGAACGGAATAAAACTCGCCAGTTTATCGGCTCTTGGTGGGTCTAGCTTGTGAACTTTTTCCAAGTAACACTTGAGTAACTGTTCCGGACGACCGTAAAGCTGCTTAAGTTTGGCGATGACCCTCGGAACTGATTGCGGAAGAATTAGTTGCCCTCGTACCCATTCTAGAGCTGGACCTTTTAGACTCTCCTGCAACCGCACAAGATTTTCGACGTCGGTATACCCACAGGCTTCATTTGATGCTTGGAACGTACCAAAAAACAGTGGCCACTCTTCCGGCTTACCACTGAAAGTAGGAAGTCTTTTTGTGATCCCGTTTCGTGCTGCCATTTGTGCCTTCGTTGGCCCGGTTCGCAGATGCCCCAGCCCGTATAGGCTTCCGTCGCTTACTCGCTCAGATTTTTTCGAACCACTTCCCTTCGAATAACTTCCGATTGAATGGCTTCCGATCGAACTTCGTCTTTCGTCATCCCCATCCAGATCCTCTTCACTCTCTGAGGTTGAATTAGTTGGGTTGTCCGGAATCATATCATCCAACAGTTGTTTGATGCTCTTTTTATTGAGGTTTTGAACACTAAGTTTGCGCGATTGATTTTGCAGTTCTCTGAAGTCGATACCTGAAGTACCCGGTTTTGGAACTTTATTCGAATTGCCCTTTTTTACGCTCAACGCTTCAAGCTGTTTATCAAGACCAGCCATTGCCTTTTCGAACGAATTTTGATTGGCTTTCATTCGTTGTATTTGCTCCTTCTTTCTCCGGAATGCTTCTGCTTGAAGAGCGCACCTTTCTTCTTCTTGCTTTGCACGCATCTTCTCCTCCAACAACATTCGTTTTTTGCAAACTCACGTTCCATTTGAATCTCTTCCTCCTTCAACAGCATTTCTTCTTCTAGTTCCTGCTCAAGCAGTTTCTGCTTTTCTTGCAGGGCTTTCCGTCTCTGTTCCAGAGAGGAAACACTGGGTATCGCGGAAGCATCCGCTGATTCTGATGTTTTCTTTAAGCGGGACTTTTTGCTTTTTAAATATTCTTGCGCACGTACCTGGCAAATTTCATCCGTACAGTACCACCTTTTTTCCTTTTTCACCTCTTCAGTCACTCCGACGCATCGATAGTGGAACCAACAATTGCAATTGTCGCAGCCTACCATCTCTTCATTTTCGGTGGAAATTTGGCCGCACGTAGCACACGGAGTTTGCGTTAGATCCAGTTCGTTTCCGGCGTTGGTGATTTCGACGGGGTCCGACATCTCACTAATTTTTGAGAATGTTTCGAAGGAAACCAAATAAAACCGTTTCTGTAGCAGCTGTTAATTTTGTATTCAGCAGCTCAAACTGAAATATATTTGTTTTGTGTAATTAAGGTTTTCGATTTATAATTCACTTGACTTACAATTAGTGGTTTTACCCTAGGTTGCTTCTTTCTCACCGTTGCCTTCACTCGATCTTATTTTCGCTTTCCTGCTCAAATTATACTTTGCTACATTTCAAGCTATTATCGGTAAATATACTACTTACAATATTTGCTGATAACAGATCGTCAACAGTTTGGTTCCAAATATTCAGTCTGGCGCAACTCACACGGTAAGTATTCTACTTTCTTCCTATCCTATTTCAATTCTTTATCTCTTTTCCTTTCAGGTGTAGCTGCAGGTAAGTTGGGAAGCGAATGTAAGTACAACGTATTTCTACTAATAAATATTTCATTTTACTTACAGATATCAACAAACGATCTTTTTATCAATGCTTTAAATCAAATCAAATATAAATAATTCACCGGCTAGCTATACTGTTTATTCTTGTTTTTTTTCTCTACCTATCAACGAAGCATAAATGTCAGTCGGGGTACGTTTAGCACATGAACTTTGTTCCCTCAATGCTGCGTTTAGCGATTCTATCGCCAGTGTTGCCAGCGGTGTTAACAAAGGTCGTCCTCTCATTTGTACTTCGGTCGTCAGGAGGAGCAGTCGGCAATGAAAGTCGACCTTTTGCGTGGTGTAAAGCATCAAACGCTCAGGTCACAGAGCCAGTTTTCAGGATAATTTGATTAGCTTTGTGCAATTTTCGCAGTACAGAATTCGCAACAGTGTTTAATATCTGAGAATTACACAATTTGGTCCTTCTGAATGCCAGAAATTTATCTTTATATTTATGATAACTTTTTCCACTGAAATATTTAAATCCGAAATGATTGACATCAAAATTCTGTATGTTGGAATTTAGAACAATAATTGTATACCCTAAAAATATGCGAAATTTTCCTCACTATACTGTATACGACCCATTTTTCAACCACTTGTAGTTTGTAGTAGAACTTTTTGATGATTTGCTATATGAAATGCATAGCACCGACTCAGAAGCCATTAATGAAAGGTTCCTTTCAGAAGCATCATTCATTTATCATAAAGAACAATACTGGTTATTTCGTAATATTCAATTGTGTGTCCGAATGTTTAATGTAACTAATCTGTACTTTAGTTTAGGTGTATCGTTTCCAATTCTAGTAGTGGAAAAGAAGATAGCTTGCACAATTTACACAATCGATCAACTAATTGATATTCGGAAGTATAAAGAAAGAGTGTCAGTTTTATTCGTATTCACGACATTAAGTTATGTCTCTGACATTACACACTCGTACTTTTAACACTGGACTTAGCATTTTTTTTTCACTTGTATTTTTGCCTTTCTCATATAGAAAGGTTATGCAATCACTGTGAAAACCGACTTTTGAACCGAGGCCCGGAGGGCCGAGTGTCATATACCATTCGACTCAGTTCGTCGAGAACGCAAAATGTCTGTGTGTGTGTGTGTGTGTGTGTATGTGCGTATGTGTGTATGTAACGTTTTTTTGCACTAACTTTTCTCAGAGATGGCTGAACCGATTTTCACAAACTTGGGTTCAAAAGAAAGGTCTTGTAGTCCCATACAAAATTCCTGAATATTGTTTGGATCCGACTTCCGGTTCCGGAGTTATGGGGTAAAATGTGCAAAAATGTTTTCTAGCTTTTCTCATAGATGGCGCGACCGATTTGCATAAACTTAGGTTCAAATAAAAAGTCCTGTGGTCCCATACGTAATTCCTGAATTTCATCTGGATCTGACTTCCGGATCCGGAAATATAGGGTAAAGTGTGTCAAAAATTGTATACCATCACTGAAAAGGACGAAAAACCGTAAAAAGTTTGCTAAATCGACCTCAAATCTTCTCCAATTAATAGTTTTTTATCAGCAGACGGTCAAACAAACCGATTTCGGTTATTGTTTTTAGGAATCGAAGAAAATTATTTTGAAGAATACCATAGTATTATATATGATAGTATGATTGATATGAGAAAGGCATCATTACACCACTAGGTGGATTAAAAAATGTTTTTACACTATTTTTTACAGTTCGAATTGCTCTAATTCCCTTTTAACACTGGATTTTGCATTTGTACTCTAACTGTCGCTGTCTGCCATGTGGCAGGTTCTTTCTTTAAAAAGGAGAAGGGTCGATCTCGTTTCCGTCTTGGTCACACAGAATGCATGTGCATTTATTTTTCTGCATTTGGTTTTATAGAATATACAGATTGTATCTGTGTACGTGTAAGTTTAACGAGAAGTCTTGAGACTTCACAATTACATATATCGAAAAGGTTTTGGTAATGATTATATGGAGAAGGCTAATGTTTAATAAACAACGCTCGACCCGCAGCGATGGAAACAAACAATTGAAGTTATTTATTTTCCTTCGCGCGAGACGGAAAATCCACGCCAGCATGATTTGAAGTGTTTATATTCATTGCGTTACTTTGCTTGTGCGCTGTAAGCAATTCAAGTGTTTAAGATAGAAGGACCGTTTTTGGTACCGAGCATAATTTCGGTCATATCGGTCCAACTCATAAAATATTTAAAGTTTATGATTTGTAAAGTGCCGATGCATCAAATCATAAGACTGTATGTGCTACGATGTATGGCTGGTTTCCGTACAAAGTATTCTCAAAATGACTTTTACAATGTAACTACATTGTGTCGAAATGAAATGTAATATTGAAATTGTTCTGAGGGTTTAACGTGGAAAACGTGGTGGTTTTGTAATTCCGTCACATCCGGAACCAAAAGTCACAGCCAAATATCTTTGAACTTGATCAATGGCCCAACAGTAGCTTTCAAACGAGCATAAGTTTGTTAAAATCGATTCAGCCATCTATGAGAAAATTGACCGCGTAGAAATACAACGCTTTTTGTCGGTTATGTCACTTATACAATCATATATCCGGAACAAAAAGTCACAGCCATTTGACCTTTGAACTTGTTCAATGGCCCAACAGTAGCTTTCAAACGCGCGCAAGTTTGTTAAAATCGGTTCAGCCATTTCTGATCAAATTGAACGGGTAAAAAATACAACACTTTTTGTCGGTTACGTCACTTATACAATCATATTTTCGGAACCAAAAGTCACAGCCATTTGATATTCGAACTTGATCAATAGCCCGACAGTAACTTCCAAACGAGCCCAAGTTTGTTAAAATCGGTTCAGCCATCTCTGAGAAAATTGAACGCGTTTAAATATCTTCGAAAGGTGCACACACATACACACACATACACACACACATACACACATATACATATCCGAGGCTTTGTTCGAAAGTCGGGTTTTCCAGAAATTCTACTACCAAATGGCAAAAAGAGATATTAGGAGTAGGGACTATGGAATTGAAATACGGCACGATGCTAAAAACCGGCGAGGTAATCCTCAGACAATAGGGTAATGAAGAAGTCGAGGAAACAATAAATCTCTGAAAAATCTTGGAGGAGCCAATAGAACAAAAGGAGATATATAAGCACAAAGATATATCGGTATTGGATAAAAGGAACAAGCTCTAAACTTTTAAAAACAACAAATGTCTCTTTGATATTGAAAAGACGTGAAAAACCTACTTTAATCCACCTAGTGGTGTAATGATGCCTTTCTCATATTACTTATTACATCATAAATATAACCGTGAAATTCGCAAAAACAACTGTTTATTGAATAGGAATAGGATAATTTGTTCGGATCTAATCTCACAAACTCTATAAATCCTGTTTAACCTGTAGTTCCGGAACCGAAAGTAGTATCCACAACAAACTAAGGAATTCCGTATGAAACTGTAAGACTTTTCTTTTGAACCTATAAGTTTGTGAAAATCTATTCGGCCATCTCCAAGAAAAGTGAGTGAGTTTTCAATCACCATTTAGAATTCTTTCGAAACCGGATTCAGATTAACGGAATAGCCGAAGTTGGTTCGTTTGCTATCAACAAATATGACCTACAAATTGGAACAGTTTTGAACGTAGTTAAACCTATACTTACTATTTCATGCTCTATTTCGATTAAACCAATTAAACGAAATCTAAAAACCCTTCTTAATCCACCTAGTGGTGTGATAATGCCTTTCTCTTCTTTCATAACAGTCTCATGAAAATATGTTTCATACTTTTATTAAATAATTTTGGATACTAATTTTGACACCAATTGATTCAGATTGATTCGAGTAGTTCACAAAAGTATGCTTCAGTGTTTATGTCACACAGTCAGCATCATTTTTCCAAACTAGTGCTTGACATTTGCGTTGCCTGTTTGTATGAGAACAGTGATGCTAATCTAAAAAAAAGCCTTCTTAGTCCACTTAGTGAAATTTTCATATATCTTGAAAAATCACCATAGGGGGGAGTACATGAAATTTTCGAAATCGAAAATAAATTTTTGATGCCAAAAGGCTTAGAATAGCATGAAACGTCGAGATTTAGTGTCATCTCGAAAAAAATTTTTTTTGAAAAAATCGACTTTTTGGGACTTAGAAAAAATACGAAAATTTTTCCAAAGTCCCAGAAAGTTGATTTTTTCAAAAAAAAATTTTTTTGAGATGACACTAAATTTCGATGTTTTATGCAGTTTTAAGAGTTTTGGCATCAAAAAAAATTTTCGATTTTGGAAATTTCGTGTACTCCCCCCTATGGTGCTTTTTCAAGATCGAAAATTGTCAAACCTTTACCACCGGGCAGCACCCCTTAAGCATGTCCGATTTAGGTCAAATTTTGCATGAAGGCTTTTTTCGAGGTGCTTAAACTTTTGAGCACTAGAATTTAACGCAAATAGAGGTGATCCCAAAATTTTGGCACCCTTATATATTTATATATATATATATATATATATATATATATATATATATATATATATATATATATATATATATATATATATATATATATATATATATATATATATATATATATATATATATATATATATATATATATATATATATATATATATATATATATATATATATATATATATATATATATATATATATATATATATATATATATATATATATATATATATATATATATATATATATATAAGAGCGGTAAAAATCAACGTGTTTTGTCGGTTACGTCACTTATACCATCATATATCTGGAACCAAAAGTCACAACCATTTGATCTTCGAACTTGATCAATGGCCCACCAGTAGCTTTCAAACGAGCCCAAGTTTGTTAAAATCGGTTCAGCCATCTCTGAGAAAATTGAGCGCGTTCAAATACAACGCTTTTTGTCGGTTACGTCACTTATACAATCATATCTCCGGAACCAAAAGTCACAGCCATTTGATCATCAAACTTGATCAATGGTCCGATAGTAGCTTTCAAACGAGCCCAAGTTTGTTAAAATCGGATCAGCCATCTCTGAGAAAATTGAGCGCGTTCAAATACAACGCTTTTTGTCGGTTACGTCACTTATACAATCATATCTCCGGAACCAAAAGTCACAGCCATTTGATCTTCGAACTTGATCAATGGCCCGACAGTAGCTTTCAAACGAGCCCAAGTTTGTTCAAATCGGTTCAGCCATCTCTGAGAAAATTGAGCGCGTTCAAATACAACGCTTTTTGTCGGTTACGTCACTTATACAATCATATCTCCGGAACCAAAAGTCACAGCCATTTGATCTTCGAACTTGATCAATGGCCCGACAGTAGCTTTCAAACGAGCTCAAGTTTGTTCAAATCGGTTCAGCCATCTCTGAGAAAATTGAGCGCGTTCAAATATCTTCGAAAAGTGCACATACATACACACACACACATACATACACACACACACAGACATTTTCCGATCTCGACGAACTGAGTCGAATGGTATATAACACTATGGGTCTCCGAGGCTCCGTTCGAAAGTCGGTTTTTCCAGCAATTCTAATACCTTTCTATAGAGAAAGGCAAAACGAAATGAAACTGCGTTTCTGTTACTACTGCGTGCTAAACAGCATGAATCAGCAGCGTGAAACATGTAGTAGGATTGTTATTATTATTGACATCACTACACAACGTGTACGAAACAGAACAAAGCACGCTTTGTTCGTTTTGTGTTTTCTTCTTCTTTCGGTGTTGTACATATTGTCACTCTATATGGCGATTTGAAAACTTTGACACTCATCGCCCTGTAACTGCGGAACCGGAAGTCGGATCCGGATGAAATTTCACAGTAGGTTTAAAGACAGTATGAACTTTAATTCAAATTAAGATTTGTGAAAATCGGTTCAAGCATCGCAGAGAAATCGAAGTGAATTTAGTTTTAGGAGTTTTTCTTCTCCACTTTCGGTGCTCTCGGAACAGGAAAAGAGGGGACCAGTAGTGCCGAATTAAGTTTTTATGCCCACAAACTAACAAGCTCTGCAAACTAGAAGAATTTATCAGACAGATTATGGGATTTGTACCTGTTTTTAACCATCGTTCGTGGAAAAATACTAATAAAATTGATAATTTTCCACTTATCGCGCTTTAGTTCCGGAACCAGAAGTCGGATCCAGATCCAGACGTTGCACAAATTTTTAGGGTATTATAAGACCTTTCATTTGAATCTAAGTTTGTGAAAATCGGTTGAGTTGTTCCAGAGATAATTAAGTGTAAACTTTTTCTCAAATTTTCACATATTACCATATAACTCCGAAACCGGAAGTTACATCCAAACGAAATTCAAGAGCAAGCTATGGGACTATAGTACCTTTTATTTGAATCTTAGTTTGTGAAAATCGGTTCAGCCATCTCTGAAAAAAGTGAGTGCATATTTTTGTTACACACACCCACACATACACACACACGGACACACACACACACACACACGCAGACATTTGCTCAGTTCGTCGAGCTGAGTCGAATGGCATATGACATTCGGCCCTCCGGGCCTTGGTTAAAAAGTCGATTTTCACAGTGATTGCATAGCCTTTCTATATGAGAAAGGCAAAAACTAAAAGAGGAAAAATTAGAGTTGTAGGAAATGATTTACGCACCACTGGAATATTCATGGATAAGCATAATCACGGTTATCATAATATGGCTGGGCGATACAGGATTGCTTTCATGTTATCGGACACGATCTACTGGATTTGGTAAATGAATCGTTGTACACGGGGCACGTGCCAAAAGTGTGGAAAGAATCTCTGGTGGTTCCTATCCCCAAGGTTACTGGAACGGATAAAGCCGAGGAGTACCGTCCCATTAACATGCTGCACACGCTGGAAAAAATTCTGGAACTTGTTGTTAAAGATCAGCTGATTAACTATTTGAACTCTAACAGTTTGCTAATACCGGAACAAGCGGGATACCGTAAGGGTCACTCTTGTGAAACCGCTTTGAACCTAGTATTGGCAAAATGGAAGGAGAAAATCGAAGCCAAAGAGAGTATTTTTACTGTGTTCTTGGATCTGAAGAGAGCCTTTGAAACAAATTGATGACCTTTATTGTTGCAGACATTGCGGCGTTTTGGCATCGGGGGAATGGCACATGAATGGTTTGAAAACTATTTATGTGGTAGATCTCAAAAGACTGTTTTTAACGATGTAGTGTCTAGTTCCCTCGGTAATTCACTTGGTGTGCCTCAGGGAAGTGTGTTAGGTCCTATTCTCTTTATTATGTATACTAATGATATGAAGCGAGTCTTACGTTTCTGTGATATAAATTTGTTTGCTGATGATACTGTTCTGTTCATTACGGCTAAAGATTTCAATGAAGCTGTTGCACATTTAAACGAGGATCTAAGTTCGCTGGTTCGATGGTTAAAATTTAAGCAACTGAAACTACACGTCACGAAAACTAAATATATGGTTATTTCTTCTGTTAGCACCGGTCATGACGCCAATGTTGAAATTGATGGTGAAACTATTGATCGCGTTAGAGAAATAAAGTATCTTGGAGTCATAATTGATGAAAAGTTAACATTCAAATCTCATATCAATAACGTCATCAAGAAGATTGCCAAAAAGTATGGTGTATTATGTCGTTTGAAAAATGACTTAACGACCCATAGTAAGATTCTTTTGTATAAAACAGTCATTTCACCACACATTGTCTTTTGCCCATCCATTCTGTTTCTTGCTAATAACACACAAATCTTGAGATTATAGCGACTGCAAAATAAAATCATGCGATTAATTCTAAAATGTAGTAGATATACCTCGTCAGGTTTTCTACTGAACACATTACAATGGCTTTCAGTGAAACAGAGAGTTTACTACTTGACCATGGTATTTATTTTCAAGATATGAAATGGCATGCTGCCTCGATATTTGTGTGATCGAATTGAAAGAGGATCTGATTTGCATAGGTACAATACTAGAAACGCTTCTGATGCTAGAACACCAAGCTTTTTGTTAGCCAGATCGCAAAACTCATTATTGTACAGGGGAATAAGTTTTTTCAATTCGATGCCAAGAGAAATCAAGCGCGCGGCGACATTGGTGGAGTTCAAAAAGTTATGTATTTCACACATAAAGTCCGCTTTGTAAGCAAATATTTAGTTAGTTAGTTCAAATTTTTTAGATTTTTTATTTTTTTTTACGTATTACGAAGATTGTATCTTCTTTTTCTTTTTGTTTATATATTATTGTGAGACGTATTAAGTTACTATGTTCGGTATGATGATGATGGATTTTTAGTTTGATTGAGAGTTAAAAATAATGAGCAGTCTACAAACGTTTGAGCCTCGCGCGCGAAGCAGGTAGTGACTATTTGGAAAGCGAACAGGACTGGCCGAACAGCCTTAGCATTCGGTGTGTTAAGTTTGCTCTTGACCTTGATCGAAAGGTTTGATTAATAATTTAAGGAATAGATTCGGCAAACTAATTGGGATCGACAGTTGTTGATGGAATTGGGCTTGGCTCTGCTCATCCGCAGTCTCGTTACTCCATCGTAGCTGATGTGTGTAGCGATGAACTGGTCCGGCGGGAAGGGCCAGGTGAATTACTGTCTGATACTGGTAAAGATATCAGGTTCGATTCCTGATGTGATCAAGGATCTTCCCGGGTTGGAAATTTTCTTGATTAACCCTGGATAGTAAATTCAAGATATTTGAATGATATTTTGTGGTCAGTCGTTCTTTTGAAGAAGAATCTATACCAGCTAGATTAATCAGATCGTTTTATTTTGTTTACTGGTTAAGATATGTGCAAAAATATTAATTATCATTTAGATAACTCGTTCTGCTCACACCTTTGTAGGGGTATGAGGTGGGACCATCATCGTCATTTGAATATTTTAAATTGGAATGAAATCGAGTGAAGATAAATTTTATAATTTTCTCAAAGTTCACAAAATCCATATTGCCGTTGTGAAAGAAACTTTTCTTCAACTAAATGTCAAATTGAAAAGTAATCCACATTATGTGGTTCATCGATTTGACAGGTTTACTGGAATGGGTGGTGGAGTTGCCATTTTTGTCCAACGGCAAATTAAACATCGAATTTTACCTTCTTTTAATATTATTGAAAGCTTGGGAATCGAAGTTAAAACCATTCATGGAATTTATTTCATCGCTGGAGCATATTTGCCATTCCAATGCACCGGCGAACAATTAAATTTCTTAAAAGGCGATTTGCCTAAACTTACAAGATATCGACCGAAATTTTTCGTAATAGGGGACTTAAAGGCAAAGCATGTCCAGTGGAATTGTAGGCAAAATAACAATAACGGTAAAATACTTCATAATCAACTCTCAGCTGGTTACTTCACAGTTCTTCATCCCAGTAATCCGGCTTGTTTCAATTCCGTGAAAAACCCGTCTACAATTGACCTGGTTCTAACAGATCAAAGTCACATTTGTAGTGAACCGATTACACATGCTGACTTTGACTCAGATCATCTTCCTGTAACATTCAGACTTTCCAACGAAGCTTTAATTAATCCAATTAGTTCTATATTCAACTATCATAGTGCTAATTGGTTGGATTACAGATCTCACATTGAAAATCATGTGGATCATGTGGATTTTCAACTACTCATTCGGTTGAAGAATGTTCGTCGACGACAATATCAACGTTCTCGTGATCCTGCTATGAAAAACATAGTTAAGGATTTACAAAAAAAAATTAAACATAGATTTACTCTTTTGCGAAATGAAAATTTCGTTAAAGAAGTTGAACAAATTAAACCATATTCTAAACCTTTCTGGAAACTTTCTAAGGTTCTTAAGAAACCTCAGAAACCAATTCCTGCTCTCAAGAAGGAAATCAAATACTTCTTACAAATGGCGAAAAAGCTAAAAAACTTGCTCAGCAGTTCGAGAGTGTCCACAATTTTAATTTGAACGTTGTGAGTCCTATTGAAAATGAAGTCTCACTGAAATATGATTTTTTTTCAATAACTTTTTATTGGAATTTGATTTTAAATTTAATTATTAATATTTAAATTGGGTGTTCAGCCACAAGTGGTGACTTTTCAACCCTATTATATATATATATATATATATATATATATATATATATATATATATATATATATATATATATATATATATATATATATATATATATATATATATATATATATATATATATATATATATATATATATATATATATATATATATATATATATATATATATATATATATATATATATATATATATATATATATATATATATATATATATATATATATATATATATATATATATATATATATATATATGATTTGGTTATTACCATGAGGACATTGCTTCCGCAATTCTGAGTTTTTTGTGTAGGGAAAATTCTAAACCTACTTGTATTGTGTTATGGGGAAAAGGAACTTATATACTAACTTACTAACTAATACAGAGAGCGAATCGATTCAATTGAAGATTCTATCGATTTTTGTCGGAATTTGCTTATAATATTATGTGACATTACATCTAATCGTTCTATATTTGTGAGTCTGTGCAACTCATTTGTACTAAACCAAGGAGCACGCTTCAAAATCATTTTCAGAATTTTATTCTGAATCCTTTGAAGCGTTTTCTTCCTGGTGGAACAACATTTTGACCAAATTGGTACTGCATAAAGCATGGCTGGTCTGAAAATTTGTTTATAAATTAACAATTTGTTTTTCAGACAGAGCTTAGAATTTCTGTTTATGAGAGGATATAATCATTTAATATATTTATTACACTTTGCCTGGATTCCTTCAATGTGATCCTTGAAAGTGAGTTTTTTGTCATATGTTAAACCTAAGTATTTAGCTTGATCAGACCATGTCAATTCCAAGCCATTCAATTTGAGAATGTGATTATTGTTTGGTTTAAGAAAAGAAGCTCTTGGCTTATGAGGAAAGATAATTATTTGCGATTTTGCTGCATTTGGTTTAATTTTCCATTTTGACAGAAAATCACTGAAAATATTTAAACTTTTTTGTAGGCGACTGCAGATCACTCTCAGATTTTTACCTGTGGCTAACAGACTTGTGTCGTCACAGAATAGCGATTTCTGACAACCAACGGGTAGATTTGGAAGATCAGAAGTGAAAATATTATACAAGATTGGAGCTACGCTCCAACCCTGCGGAACACCTGCTCGTACGGGTAGCAATTCAGATTTACAATTCTGATAGCTAACCTGAAGAGTACGATCAGTTAAATAATTTTGAATCATTTTGATCAAATTAATAGGAAACTGGAAATCAGACATTTTTGCTATTAAACCTTTGTGCCAAACACTGTCGAATGCTTTTTCTATGTCTAGAAGAGCAACTTCAGTTGATAACCCAGAAGATTAATTTGCTTTTATCATGTTCGTTACTATGACAAGTTGATGAGTAGTTGTACGTTCATGACGAAATCCAAACTGTTCTGGTAGAAAAATTGAATTCTGATTTATATGAGACGTCATTCTCAACAAGATAATTTTTTCAAAAAGTTTACTGATAGAAGAAGGTAAGCTAATTGGTCGGTAACTTGATGTTTCTGCTGGATTTTTATCAGGTTTGAGGATAGGAATTACTTTAGCGTTTTTCCATCTTTTTGGGAAGTAAGCTAATGAAAAACTTTTGTTGAAAATTTTAACCAGGAGTCTCAAGGCAACATCGGGAAGATTTTTAATAAGTATATTAAAAATTCCATCATTACCAGGAGCCTTCATGTTTTTTAGTTTCCTAATAATTGATTTAATTTCGTCAAAAATAGTCTCAATAATGTCATCGTGTGATAGCACTTGGGTTGAAATATGCTCATATTTCAGTGAGACTTCATTTTCAATAGGACTCACAACGTTCAAATTAAAATTGTGGACACTCTCGAACTGCTGAGTAAGTTTTTGAGCTTTTTCGCCATTTGTAAGAAGTATTTGATTTCCTTCCTTGTGAGCAGGAATTGGTTTCTGAGGTTTCTTAAGAACCTTAGAAAGTTTCCAGAAAGGTTTAGAATATGGTTTAATTTGTTCAACTTCTTTAGCGAAATTTTCATTTCGCAAAAGAGTAAATCTATGTTTAATTTCTTTTTGTAAATCCTTAACTATGTTTTTCATAGCAGGATCACGAGAACGTTGATATTGTCGTCGACGAACATTCTTCAACCGAATGAGCAGTTGAAGATTGTCATCGATGATAGGAGAATTTAATTTAGTTTGAGCTTTGGGAACTGAAAGATTTTTAGCTTCGATAATGTAATGATTCAAACTATCAATTGCTGTGTCGAAGTCAGCAGAATTTTCTAAAATAGATTCATGATCCACATGATTTTCAATGTGAGATCTGTAATGCAACCAATTAGCTCTATGATAGTTGAATATAGAACTAATTGGATTAATTAAAGCTTCGTTGGAAAGTCTGAATGTTACAGGAAAATTATCTGAGTCAAAGTCAGCATGTGTAATCGGCTCACTACAAATGTGACTTTGATCCGTTAGAACCAGATCAATTGTAGACGGGTTTTTCACGGAATTGAAACAAGCCGAATTACTGGGATGAAGAACTGTGAAGTAACCAGCTGAGAGTTGATTATGAAGTATTTTACCATTATTGTTATTTTGCCTACAATTCCACTGGACATGCTTTGCATTTAAGTCCCCTATTACGAAAAATTTCGGTCGATATCTTGTAAGTTTAGGCAAATCGCCTTTTAAGAAATTTAATTGTTCGCCGGTGCATTGGAATGGCAAATATGCTCCAGCGATGAAATAAATTCCATGAATGGTTTTAACTTCGAAAAAGGTAAAATTCGATGTTTAATTTGCCGTTGGACAAAAATGGCAACTCCACCACCCATTCCAGTAAACCTGTCAAATCGATGAACCACATAATGTGGATTAATTTTCAATTTGACATTTGGTTTAAGAAAAGTTTCTGTCACAATGGCAATATGGATTTTGTAAACTTCGAGAAAATAATAAAATTCATCTTCACTCGATTTCAAAGATCGAGCATTCCAATTTAAAATATTCAAATAATTATTTAACATCGCTGTTAAATTTTAAATTCATTATAATATTATTTGCAAATTGCCATCCGATTTGAAATGCTTCAAAAAGTGATGAAGTCGAATTCATTTGGATGATCATTTGAAAAAGTTGATCTTGTAGGTAGATCATTTTATTTTCAGTTATATCGCCTAAATCAACTTCATTTAAAGAAGCGAATGGCATTGAAGGAATATTTGTAGGTTTCCATTAGAAGAAGATGATTTGACAAGTCTACCTATAAATAAATTGTTTTCGTTAGAAGATGAACTGCAAGGCGGTCCAGTGTTTTGATTATTTACATTAGAATAAATAGGTGTTAGATTTTTACCTAATATACCCGCATAACTGACATTAGAAGAAGATGATGACGAGGTCGATCTACCTGTCAATAAATTGTTTTCGTTAGAAGACAAATTGGCAGGCGTACCTGTATTTTGTTTTAAATTCGAACCTTAGAAGAATTTGGCGTGGCCTTTGTAACGGTTTTTTGTCGTGAATACGACATACTTTACTATGGGGTGACTTTTCAAAATTTACCCTCTGAGAGAGTGATAAGTTTTTGATCGTGAATATCTCTTGTTGTATTTATCGAATCAACATAATTTTTGCTACACGCCATCGGAAATATGATCACAATTTTACGATAAAATTATCAGTTGTGTGACATAATCTCAAATAATTCAAAACTAAACTTTTCTGAAATGTTTGGTATAAACGAGTATCAAAGGGGATAATCCATACGGCGCGTTTGCCTTGCGCGTATTTTTAAAGCTCATAGCTCAGTTATCTGTGGAAGGATTTATATAATTTAACTACCAATAGAATCGAAATTTTTCAACTTGAACGTGTATAGCAAAAGCATTGAAGTATTTCAATAGTACACTATTGAAAAAACCTGTCTCATTTGACCCATGTCAACACCAGCCAATCAGAACGCGTTCTGAGGAAGAGAACAAAATATCTGCTGCTGTACAACAAATAGTTCGTGAAAAATGTTCCAAAAAGTGTTGAATATCGTAGTGAGTTCCTCATTTTGGTCCTTCTGAATGCTAGAAACGAGTCCCTACAACTTATTGATAGTTTCTTTCAATAAATTATGCACATCCGATATGAAATAATCGACATTAAAATTCTTTATGCGGCTATTTTTATAGCCGTTAGGACCGCCCATTAGTGAAAAAGCTACAAACGAAATCACATAAAAAGAGAGCTCCTAACAAAAATTGGATCAGTTTGGATTCTATCGCCACTGCGAGTAGATGTATTTTGTGTCGTTTGCAAAGCAAATTTCGCTTCCGACAAGAGCGATTACGTCACAGCTGCCAGTTATTTGCATTGATAAAAAACAGCGAATTAATGTTTTTTTTATTGGAAGAGCATATCAGTATCGCACCACGTACAACAGTTCAGCCTGGAATTAGATGACGGAAGTCAGCGGCATATCAGTATCGCACCCACGTACAACAGTTCAGCCTGGAATTAGATGACGGAAGTCAGCGGCATCCATCGGAATTCGTATTCAACTCATCACTCTCCATCACAAACGCTTTCATAAAAGGTGAGAATTCATTTTTTTACCAGAGCAGTTTGGATTTTGTCATGAACATTCAACTACTCATCAACTTGTAAGAGTAACGAACATGATAAAAGCAAACAAATCTTCTGGGTTATCAACTTGAGTTGCTCTTCTAGATATGGAAAAAGCATTCGACAGTGTTTGGCACAAAGGTTTAATAGCAAAAATGTCTGATTTCCAGTTTCCTATTTATTTGATCAAAATGATTCAAAATTATTTAACTGATCGTACTCTTCATTTTAGCTATCAGAATTGAAAATCTGAATTACTACCCGTACGAGCAGGGTTCGAGCGTAGCTCCAATCTTGTATAATATTTTCACTTCTGTTCTTCCAAATCTACACGTTGGTTGTCAGAAATCGCTATTCTGTGACGACACAAGTCTGTTAGCCACAGGTAGAAATCTAAGAGTGATCTGCAGTCGCCTACAGAGAAGTTTAAATATTTTCAGTGATTATCTGTCAAAATGGAAAATTAAACCAAATGCAGCAAAATCGCAATTAATTATCTTTCCTCATAAGCCAAGAGTTTCTTTTCTAAAACCAAATAATAATCACATTCTCAAATTGAATGGCTTGGAATTGACATGGTCTGATCAAGCTAAATACTTAGGTTTCACGTATGACAAAAAACTCACTTTCAAGGATCACATTGAAGGAATTCAGGCAAAGTGTAATAAATATATTAAATGTTTATATCCTCTTATAAACAGAAAATCTAAGCTCTGTCTAAAAAACAAATTGTTAATTTATAAACAAATTTTCAGACCAGCCATGCTTTATGCAGTACCAATTTTGTCAAGTTGTTGTTTCACCAGGAAGAAAACGCTTCAAAGGATTCAGAATAAAATTCTGAAAATGATTTTTAGGCGTCCTCCATGGTTTAGTACAAATTAGTTACACAGACTCACAAATATAACCATTAGATGTTATGTCACATAATATTATAAGCAAATTCCGACAAAAATCGATGCAATCTTCGATTGAATCGATTTGCTTTCTGCATTAGTTAGTAAGTTAGTGTATAAGTTCCTTTTCCCCATAACACAATACAAGTAGGTTTAGAATTTCCCTACACAAAAATCTCAGAATTGCGGAAGAAAATGATGTCTTCATGGTAATAACCAAATCATGTATATAAAAGGGCTGAAAAGTGAACACCCAATTTAAATTTTAATTATTTAATTTTTACTCATATTCCAATAAGTTGTTATTAAAAAAACAGTGCAAGGGAATGCAGAAAATAATACGAATACAGACCATATTCACATGGAGAAAAGTTTGGAGGTGGAATTGCCTCCAGAAACGGAGATGCAGAAGTCCACCGAAATAAAAGAGAGGCACAAGGAATATGTTGATAATATGAAAAAAACTATATATATATAATAACTTCGCTGGTTATGGAAATTCATTCGAGATAACATATAGACGAATAAATATATCGATACACTTAAATGCATTAAAGTTGAAAAAAACATAGATTCAATTAATAGATAGAACAAGTATCATAACGAAAACAAAAATAAATACGATGCACAAAGATATGACAATGGAAAAAGAATATAATGTACATTGCAATTATGAAAAAATACGTATATAATAATAATAATAATAATAATAATAATAAAAATCATAGAAGATAAAATTACATTAGAGGCACAGAATCATACAAAATGACTAGGAGTTTTATTTCTACAATTTGCAGTCCAAACTGTGTGTGTGCCCGAAAATAGTCGTCGCAGAAGGAAGGATGTCGGTAGTTTAACCAAGCTACCTAAGAGAACGAGAGGGTGTGGTAGGAAGCGGTGGCAAGTTGAAGACAAAGGGAACCGGGGAACCACCAAGATGTCAGAAGGAAGAACAGCAGAGTTGAAAATATAAACCGAGGCAGAAAATTTACGAAAGCCTAATACGGAAGACGTGATAACAAATTGAATTAATGGCAATGCTACAAATTGCTACATCAACAAGTACAACGGATAACAAAACAAGAAGGAAGTAAACGCAATCAAAACAGTTTAAGATGACTTGCGTGAGTATGCCACAACCATACAAATTTCATTGCCGTTTCAACTTTCCGAGTGAACGGATGTGCTTTGTGTTTACTGCGAAAGCGTTGAAAGCCAGTGCCGTGTGTGATAAAGTGACCGGACGATCAAAACTAGATCGCTATTGTGTAATAGACAATAGTGCTTTTTTCTGTGAGAGGTTTTATGCACAGTATACACTGAAGCAGTGCATTGTTGTGAGCGGACGATCGACTCCCTGCATTCGACTGTTCTATTTCCCCCCGATTCATTTATTTCTACGCGGAGGTAGCTCCGCAACATATCTAATTTAAATCCTGACCCCCCCGTTCCCGATGATCTAATGGAGACTACCCTTGACTGTAGAAAGTCTCGCATTAAGAGCTATCCGGATGGGCTCGCACTACCGGCCGGGCCTTACGCGGTCTATTTCCGGACCAAATCGAAAGAAAAAAAATTAAATATTTTAAAAATATCGCGGGAACTGACATCGCGATATAATACCATCAAAAGTATTGATAGAATACGGCCAGACAAGCTCAGGGTCTTGTTTACCAGCTCAAAACAGGCTAATGAGCTTGTTCAAAAGGATCCTTTTACGCTGGAGTACCGCGTCTACGTGCCAGCTCGTGAAGTCGAAATCGACGGTATGGTCACCGATTCGAGTTTGACTTGCGAGGACATTCTTAGGTACGGGGCGGATTGTTTTAAGGACCCCTCGCTTAAGAACGTCAAGATACTGGACTGCAAGCGATCCCTCATAGCTGTAGAAAAAGAATAAATAAATCCTCTCATAAGCTCCCTAGTCCCCCCCCTTTCATGCCAACAGTAAAATCATATTTGAAGCAGTTGACTGCAAATCGGCCCCTTCTTTCAGCGATTGTATCTTTCGATGGCTAAATCATCCACCGAGGTCACATCACATCTAATCACTGTTTTACAGTGAAATTGCAGAAGTATCATCCCAAAAATAAATTCATTTAAATTTCTAGTAAATAATCTAAAATGTGACGCATTTGCATTGTGCGAAACTTGGCTAACTTCTGAAATACCCTTAAACTTCCGCGATTTTAACATTATTCTCCTGGATCGGGATGATCTCAACGGAGGAGTACTTTTGGGGATCAAAAAGTGCTATTCTTTTTATCGAATTAACCTCCCCTCGATATCAGGTATTGAAACTGTCGCATGTCATGTTACAATCAAAGGCAAGGATCTTTGCATTGCTTCCATCTATATTCCCCCAAGAGCCTCGGTTGGGCATCGGCGGCTCAGTGATATCATTGAGCTACTTCCCGCACCGACGTTGGTTTTAGGAGACTCTAACTCACACGGTACGGGATGGGGCTGTCTTCACGATGATAACAGATCAGCTATGATCCATGATATTTGCGACAACTTCAATATGACAATCTTGAAAACGGAAGGAATGACACGAATTCCTGCACCACCAGCAAGACCAAGTGCGCTGGATTGATCCCTTTGCTCGACATCGCTACGGTTGAATTGCACGTGGGAGGTAATTCCTGATCCCCACGGTAGCGATCGAAGACAATCAATGTTTCGTATGACCTCACACGAAATATTGTTTGGAATAGCTATGCGACCTCGATATCTGAGAAACTTGAAAGAACTCAACAACTTCCTCCGGAGGAAGAGTACACGTTTTTGGCTGGCTTGATTCTCGTTCGAATAAATGATTCTTTTCCGTCTAGACAATCAAATCGAAACTAATAGCTTACTTTCAGATACACAATTTGTTTTCCGCAGGGGCAAAGGAACGAACGATTGTCTTGCGTTGCTCTCAACAGAAATTCAAATGGCATTTGCTCGTAAAGAACAAATGGCGACAATTGTCCTAGACATTAAGGGGGCTTTTGATTCAGTTTCTATAAATATCCTATCTGAGAAGCTGCATCAGCATGGTCTTTCGCCAGTTTTGAACAACTTTTTACATAATCTATTGTCTAAGAAACACATGTACTTCGCGCATGGTGATTTGTCGACAATACGATTCAGCTACATGAGTCTTCCGATGAATGTATCAACACATCTTGCACGCTAAGACAACTTGCCGACGACAGCGTTGTGTCTATTATAGGACCCAAAGCTGCCGATCTCCAAGGACCATTACAAGATACTCTCGACAACTTGTCATCATGGGCTCTTCAGATGGGTATCGAGTTCTCTACGGAGAAAACTGAGCTGGTTGTATTTTCGAGGAAGCGAGAACCAGCACAATTACAGCTTCAACTAAGGGGTGAAACCATAGCTCAGGTCTTCACATTTAAATATCTCGGGGTCTGGCTCGACTCCAAAGGCACCTGGGGATGTCACATTAGGTATCTGAAACAAAAATGCCAGCAGAGAATCAACTTTCTTCGTACAATAACCGGATCATGGTGGGGTGCCCACCCAGGAGACCTGATCAAGTTGTATCAAACAACGATATTGTCTGTGATGGAATACGGATGCTTCTGCATCCGATCCATGGCGAACACTCATTTCATCAAGCTGGAAAGAATTCAGTATCGTTGTTTGCGTATTGCCTTGGGTTGCATGCAATCGACTCATACGATGAGCCTCGAAGTGCTGGCGAGCGTTCTTCCATTGAAAAACCGCTTCTGAGATCTCTCATATCGTTTGCTCATTCGTTGCGACATTTTAAATCCTCTGGTGATTGAAAACTTCGAAAGATTAGTTGAGCTTAACTCTCAAACCCGTTTTATGTCCTTGTATTTTGATTACATGGCTCAGAATATTAATCCTTCTTCGTTTGTTTCCAACCGTGTTCATTTCTTGGATACTTTTGATTCTGCTGTGTTTTTCGACACATCCATGAAGGAAGAGATTTGTGGAATTGCGGATCAAGCACGCCCTCAAGTGATCCCTAATATTTTTAATAACAAATTTAGAACAGTTAACTGCGAAAATATGTTTTATACTGACGTATCAAGCATCAACAAGTCCACAGGCTTTGGTATCATCAATCAGAACATCACAGCTTCGTACAAACTCAGTGATCCGACTTCAGTTAACGTCGCAGAATTAGCTGCTATTCAGTGCACCCTCGAGATCATTGAAACCTTGCCCAAAGACCATTACTTCATTGTCACGGACAGTCTAAGCTCAATAGAAGCTTTCCGGGCAATGAAGCCAGGAAAGTATCCCCCGTATTTCCTGGGGAAAATACGGGAACACTTGCGAACTTCATCTGAACGGTCTTATTCAGTATCGTTAGTCTGGGTCCCTTCGCATTGTTCCATTCCGGGCAATGAAAAGGCAGACTCATATTCTAAAGTGGGCGCAATAGAAGGTGATATTTATGAAAGACCAATCTACTTCAATGAATCTTTCAGTATTTCTCGTCAGAAAACTCTCGAAAGTTGGCAAACTACATGGACGAATGACGAACTAGGACGATGGCTACACTTCATTATCCCTAAGGTATCGACGAAACCTTGGTTCAAGAGGATGAACGTGAGTCGTGATTTCATTCGCGTTATGTCACGGCTCATGTCAAATCACTATACATTCAACGCACATCTCCGGCGTATCGGGATCGTGGAGAACGGGCGCTGCACCTGTGGCGACGGTTATCAGGACATCGAACATGTCGTGTGGTCGTGCGTAGAGTATCGTGACGCCAGGTCGAAGCTACTGGAATCCCTCAGGGGCCGAGGTAGACCGCCTGAGGTTCCGGTTCGGGATGTGTTGGCGAGTCGTATAATCTCCACCTACAGGTTCAACACTAACATCCGCCCGATTATCTCAATCCCATTCCCTGTCCACCATCTTCATTGGAACTAACAAGATCTTTTTTTTGTCACTAACTTTTTCGTTTCCCTTTCCCTGTTTCTTCACCATCTCGATGGCAACTGATTAGATCTCTGTCGTTTTCAAACATTTTGTTCCCACACCCCCTTTTTACTCCGTTTCCAACAATATTTACTTTTTTCCATTCTCTTCCGTAGCATCACCATCACCGCCCACGGAAGACAGCTCCAGTCGATGACCAGCATGCGGGCCACCCGCCGGGCCTTCGTAGCCTGGGGGTGTTTCCCGCGGACCCACACGGACCGAAGAATGCGGCCAACATGGGAAATTACCAACGCCATCTGGAATCATCTCATCCTAAATTCAATTCACCGGCCACTACCGATCGCCAGCTAAAAGCTGCATTCTCGAGAATCCGCGACATTACATAATGATACTATTATAATTTTAAGTTAGACGATAATTAAGATTAGTAAATACCCTTGGCATCTTAGAGCTTAAGCAGTGTACCTTAATATTATATTATATTATTGAAAAAAAAACTTTACAAATTGCTACCCCATATTTAATTCAGTGAGCATCGCCAAGCTCAACTGAATACCATAATCAAACATATGAAAATCAAAGTTTATTAATACGTGGAAAACTAAAAACACTACGAAGAAAACATCCACGAAATCAAATGAAATACATAAAAAGCTGCTAGGAGCCTCAATACATTGTACCCAACGAAGTAGTTTCATCACCTCTTTCGGAACGATGATGCACAAAACTCAAATGGGCCAACGATTAATTCTAAACTATACTCAATGAAGCGAGTGACTAATTAACGAGAAGCCTTGATGAGAAGCAACAATGCAGAATACCAATACATGACTAATCAACGAAGAAGCTTCACCACATTTTTGTCGTGAATACGACTTACTTTACTATGGGGCGCCTTTTCAAAATTAGCCATATGCAAGAATGGGCAGAACTTAATCGTGAATATCTCGACTTGTATTAATGGCAGCAACATAATTCTTTAACTATTGCATCAAAAATATGATCAGGAATTTAGGATATTATTTTGAACAGTGTGAGATAACCACAAACAACTCAAAAATTAGGCTTTCTGAAAATTTTAAAACACCGCTGAAAACTCTATATTTTTTCTTGGGTTTCTCGCGCAAGGGCGACGATTTTGAGGTAGTCAGGCACATATCTCAAACTGAACGTTATAAAAGGGGAACCGTGGTCGAAAATCGATCATTCGTCATCTAACACTCGATGTGGATAGACGAATAACCTACTACGACTAATTTCGATTTTGTTTTATTTTTTATTCGCAGTTGTCTACCTACCCAAGCTATGGGTAAAAACCGCCATAGATCCGAGAAGGATCCAAAGGATGCTAAGCGTCTGAAGCCAAGTGATGTACAGGTAAACGACCGTTTGCTGAGTAAAAACCAATATGCTGATCTGCCAGTAGATGTCGAAGAGGAACTGCAGAAGAAGGAAAAAATGCCGCCTTTCTACCTGAAGGGCTTCCCACCAACTCTACGCTCGGATTTCAACACACTGATCAGCAAAGGACTACAGGCAACAATCCGTTTATGTACTGAAGGCTACAAAATAACTGTTCCGGCTTTGAACCACTACAAAGGAGTGGAATGCTATCTGAAGCAGACAAAAGCGGAATACTTCACACACGATATTGCCGCCAACAAACCTATGAAGGTTGTAATTCGAGGACTACCCGACATGATGGAAGCCGAACTAAAGCAGGCACTGTCGGAGGCTGGACTAAAGCCTTTGATGGTATTTAAAATGAAGCGCCATAATACGGACAAAAGGTTTAGAGATCAACTGTACCTGATTCATCTGGAGAAGGGCTCCATCACCATGAGTCAACTGAAAACGATTAAATCGTTATTTCACATAATCATCGAATGGCAAAAGTATAAACCGGTACATCGGGATGTCACACAGTGCACGAACTGTTTGAACTACGGCCATGGAGCGAGGAATTGCCACATGAAAAGTCGGTGCGGGAAATGTGCCGAACCACACAATACCAACGATTGCCTACTAGATGACATCGCTGTAAAATGTGTGAACTGTGATGGCGACCATCCATCTACTAGCAAATCGTGTCCCAAACGTGCTGAGTTCACAAAAATTCGACAACAGGCATCCCGTAAACAATCAACGCACAAGAATGTTCCACAGAAGGATGAAATTAATTTCCCACGGCTCCCACCGAAGAGGGATATTCCGAATTTGCCGCCACTTCCTCGCAGCAATCCAAAGACTTCAGCCTCTGGATCCCAAAAAGAATCTTCCTCAAGAATCCCTCCTGGATGGGGCAATAATCAACCACAAGCAAAGGATGACTCTGGTGATTTATTCTCTGCTGAACAACTGATCGTCATTTTTGAAACAATGACAACAAAACTACGAAACTGCAGAACGCGGTTAGATCAAATCAACGCCTTAGGCAAATTCATCATCGAATATGCAATATAATGAGTTGGTTATAGTAAATTGGAATGCTTGCTCACTCAGGAGCAAAACTGCTGAATTGTCCGACTTTCTTCAAGAGAAGAATGCCGATATTGCTATTTTAACTGAAACTCATCTTAAACCTGAAATTTCTATTTTTATTTCCAATTACAGGATTCACAGGCTCGACAGGACAACTACCAGAGGAGGGGGAGTTGCCATTGCCATTAAACGATCCATTCAGCACAGGCTTCTGTCAGCCTTTAAATTGCAACTCATAGAAGCCATCGGAATTGAGATTACAACGACGATGGGACCCATCATCATCATTGCAGCGTACTGCCCCAAACAAACCAATCTTCGAGATGGTACGTGTGCATCATTGAAGCGAGATCTGGCTATGCTCACTCGACGACAGAACAAATTCATCATTGCTGGGGACCTGAACGCACGGCATGAGCTGTGGGGAAACAGAAGACAGAATCGAAACGGATTCGTACTTGCCGAAGATTACGAAGCTGGACAATACAACATCTTCGCTCCGGATCAACCAACGCGACTTTCCAGATCGGGAGTTCATTCCATTTTGGATATATTCATCAGCAACATCGCCATAGACAGCTCTCCGATTGTCTCCAACGAGCTCTCTTCCGACCACTTTCCAGTAATATTGACGTTGGGATCTTCACCAGAAACAGTGCCTATTCAACCTCGGAGGAACTATTATCGCACCGATTGGGTCCAATTTCAACATATCGCCGACCAACTTATTAATATCGATTTGCCACTTGATTCCCCGATGGAAATCGATGCAGCCCTATCTTCCTTCCAGCATTCAATCACAGTCGCTCGTGATAGGACGGTTCCAGTACAACACATGCCGAGTTCCTCTCTTCAAATCGACAGTGTCACCAAGAAACTCATCCGACTTCGGAATATCTACCGGAGGCAGTATCAACGAACTGGCATTCTAGATAGGAAGACTACTTATAACAACTTAACTAGGATAATCCAGGAAAGGATATCTGAGCTTCGCAACAGGAACTTCCAGCAAAAGCTTCGAGTAATTCTCCCACGTTCAAAGCCCTTCTGGTCCTTAACGAAGGTGCTTAAGAAAAAACCGAAGCCTATTCCTCCTCTGATGTCACCCCAGGACGCAGCTGAAGGAATACCTTTAATCACACCAGTAGAGAAGGCAAATGCGCTAGGCCAGCAGTTTGTGTGTTCTCACAATTTAGGACTTAACATTGTTAGTCCATATGAAAGAGCCGTTGCTGATAGCGTAGCTGAGGTTGACCAATCAGACAGCTTGGTTCCTGAGGAAAGTAGAGTCACTGCGAATGAGCTGATGGCTTTTGTGAAAAAATCCAAAAATATGAAGGCCCCCGGTTTCGACAACACATTCAACATTGAGCTGAAACATTTGAGTATTCGCTCATTTGTCTTCTTAGCTAAAATTTTTAACAGGTGCTGGGAGCTTGGTTACTTCCCTTCAATGTGGAAGTTAGCTAAAGTTATCCCAGTTTTGAAACCGGGGAAAGATTCTTCCTTTTCCAAGAGCTATCGGCCCATCAGCTTACTCTCTGCCCTATCCAAGCTGTTTGAAAAGTCAATACAAAGGCGAATTCTTGCTTTTGCAGATGAACAGGATATATTTCTGGAAGAACAGTTTGGGTTCCGGAAAGGAAGATCCACCATCCACCAGCTCACAAGGGTTAACAACGTCATCCAGCAAAACAAATCAGTGTCCAAAACGACTGCCATGGCAATATTAGATATTGAAAAGGCATTCGATAATGTGTGGCACGATGGCCTGGTGTTTAAACTGCATCGGTATAATTTTCCCATGTATCTTATTAAAATTATCAAAAATTATCTTGCAGATAGAGCATTCCAGGTTTCTCTGAATAATGCACTTTCAGAAAGATTTACTATTCCTGCTGGTGTACCCCAGGGAAGTATCCTAGGTCCCATTCTATACAACATTTTCACATCAGACATCCCACCTCTTCCAGGTGGTGGTGTTCTGTCACAATTTGCTGATGATACTGCCATTCTTTACAAAGGTCGTGTCATTAATGCTCTGAAAAATAAACTACAGACAGGTCTGGACGCTTTAACGGAATATTTTACAAGCTGGAAAATTGTGATCAATGCAGCAAAAACTCAGGTCATCTTGTTTCCACATTCAAGATCTCCAAAACTTGTTCCATCAGACGAATGCCGAGTACGATTCGGTGATGAGGTCATTCAATGGTCCGATGAAGTTATCTATCTAGGACTCACCTTTGACAGACATCTGATATTCAGGTCACATGTTGACAAAATCGTGCAAAAATGCAGCATACTCATTAGGTCTCTGTATCCGCTGATTTGTAGAACATCTAAACTATGCCTGAAGAATCGGATGGCTGTCTATAAACAAATCATCTACCCCGTAATTGAATACGCAATCCCTGTTTGGCGGGGCTGTGCACGAACACACAAACTTAGGCTTCAGCGCATTCAAAGTAAGATCTTAAAGATGATTCTAAATCTACCCCCTTGGACAAGAACTAGTGAAGTACATGAGATGGCCTCACTGGATATACTAGAACAAAAATTCGAACAATACTGCACGAAATTTGAAGAGAGGTGCTCAATCTCTGAAATACAAATAATTCAAAATTTGTACGTATTAGGTTAAGGATAGTTATAAGTAGGTAGACATTTTATAAATAATTAAAATAAATATTATGATTAAACATTAGTATGTAAAACAAGAGTAACTAAAACACCTAATATTAATAACGAATCGTATGAACACCAAAGATGAAAGGCCAAAGGGTCAAAACACTTGTACTGTAAAATGTTGATGTAATACACAAAAATAAGATTAATAAACAGATATTTATGCAAAAAAAAAATGCGAAAATCGATCATTTCTTCTTGTGCGTCGGATGAAAGCAGACGTCGGGGCGAGGAGACGCATTCAAACAGCGGCATCGGAGAGCGCACCTTCTGCGTGGTTAAAAACCTCAAACGGTCAGGTCGTAGTTCTCATTTGCCTTCCGGTCGTCAAGGTGAGAAGACGCATTAAACCAGTTTCGCATGTTGGTTTGTTCGCAAAGCTATAGTTTCAATTCAAACAAGAACGATTGCATCAGCTGCTGGTGCTTTGCATTGGAGAGAAAGAAAACAAGAAACGAAAAGTGGACAGCATTATATAAAATTAGCCGTTCTAATGGCTCTAAATGTTATCTAAAGAACTATTAAGATTACTTCTTTTCAAATCGAAGGTAGAAATCATCAGTTTAGTAAAAATCCAAAATAATTTGATTTGATTCGTGCACTTTTCGCTGGGCGAAAATCGTTCGAGATAAATGTTCCGAACTGTGCTAAATATCGTAGGGAATTCCACAATTTGGTCCTTCTAAAAGGCAGCAATGAATGCTGTACAGCACCTTGATAGTTTTTTCAATGAAATATGCAAATCCAAATGAGCTAATCGACGTCTAAAATCGCTGAAAATTTTAGTAGTGAAAAGGGGGAAAGTTTCGCAATTCACACAATCAATCAACTATCAATTCGAATTCGAAAGTGTAAAGAAATTGTGTCAGTTTTATTCATATTCACGACATCCAGTTATGTCTCTGACATTACACACCCGTACTTTTTTTGTGGAACTATTATTACTATCCCAATGATGTCCAAAAACGCAAATGAGACAACGATCAATTCTTAACCAATGAAGCGAATGACTAATCAACGAGAAGTTCTAATACGAATCACCAACATAGAAGAACGAGTCATTAGGAATGAAAACGACACGGTATCCATTCGTCACCCCACAGATAAAGCAACAATAGTAGCATACCATGGAACAGGATGGCGTCAGAGGAGAACACATACACGAGGGCCACCGTAAGGTTAGGAAATGTAGTTCACGTATAGCAAAAACAAAATCAAAAAAAAATCCCATGTGTAAATATGTTGGGCAACAGAAATTAGAAACACAGATGTCGGTGATCCAACTACAAACCTCAAAGTTATAAGCCAACGCATTCCACTTGATGATTACCCTTCCGGTAATATCAAGCTCAGTAAGTAAGGGGGCATGCAGCGCCCTTAGCAAATTTTCCTTTGAATTTGCTAGTATTATAGAAAAAGTAGGAAGCCGTGAAGGAAAAACTCGTCACCTTTCAGGCACCTTCACGTCAGCGTAAACGCGACGAGTAACAACAAAAATATCTTTTCACGGGCCCTGGCCACTGCCTCTGGCATAGTGACAGTGGTCTCGGCTTTTGGTAAAACTTCGGGAGAAAGTCGGATGAACTTTCTACTTAAAATCACAAGCTCGGCTTATACTAAAATCTTCGGGCTTCATCCGAAAGAAAATGTTAGAAGCTTAAAAACACATAGTTGGGAAGAGCTAGGAGTTAGTCAGTTTCAAAAAATTCGCGGAGAGTAGCCGCAAGTCACGGACGGCTTAGTTCAGAGTGCAGCCAGTGAAATTTTAGGACGTAAGGAAAACACTATTCATTGCGCGATTTACACCAAAAAGAAATGGTCGTTATCGTGTTAGTAATCGTTTTCAAGTAATACCAATCCGTGTACAATATCGGTATAAGGAAACAACCCTCTAAATGTGGCTGATAGAAAATCCCGAAAACAGTTTTGCATAGTGATAAGCAAATAATCCTCTAAATGTGGCTGATAGAAAAGCCTGAAAACAGTTTTGCATAGTGATAAGAAAATAATCCTCTAATTGCGGCTGATAGAAAAGCCTAAAAACAGTTTGGCATAGTGATAAGGAAATAATCATCTAATTGTGGGTGATAGAAAAGCCTGTGAAAACAGTTTTGCATAGTGATAAAGAAATAATCCTGTAATTGGGGCTGATAGAAGAGCCTGAAAACAGTTTTGCATAGTGGTACGGAAACAATCCTCTAAATGTGGCTGATAGTAAAGTACGAAAAACAGTTTTAAATAGTGATAAGAATAGAATCTGCTAAATGTGGTTGACAGAAAAACATGAAAGTATTTTCCGTGAAGAAAACAAACAGCACAGGAAGCGTAGATTCACTTTAGCGTTACATAGAAAAGATAACAAGTGATAACAGGTTTCTGCGAAGATTTTTCTGCCACTATGCCATCTGATACCACTTTGAGAAAGTCCTAATTGCGAATTAAGAGAAATAAATAAAAGTTTAAAGAAGAACAGAAGAAAAAAAATCTATGATTGCCTAATTGTGAAAAAGAAAACACCCCTCCGATTCTCGACGCACGCCGCTCGGACTGCGCGGCAATATAGGCAATTCGGGTATATAGGCTATTCAGTGTTTTGTTTCACCGGTTCAAGTGACAGTGTACACTATTGAACACACTTTACACTAAAACTTCGGAACCGGAAGTCGGATTCAGACGAAATTCATGAATTATGTATAGGACAGTGAGACATTTAATTTAAAATTAAGTCCGTGGAAATCGGTCAAACCATCGCTGAGAAAAGTGAGTGAGATCAATTTTGGAATATATGACCACTATTTCCTTTGCTTCCAGAACCGGAGACCGGGAACCAGGGTAGCCGGAATTGCTTTGTTTAGCTGCGCCTATAAAGAAGTTTAAATATTTTCAGTGATTATCTGTCAAAATGGAAAATTATCTTTTCTCATAAGCCAAGAGCTTCTTTTCTTAAGCCAAACAATAATCACATTCTCAAATTGAATGGCTTGGAATCGACATGGTCTGATCAAGCTAAATACTTAGGTTTAACGTATGACAAAAAACTCACTTTCAAGGATCGCATTGAAGGAATCCAGCAAAGTGTAATAAATATATTAAATGTTTATATTCTCTTATAAACAGAAAATCTAAGCTCTGTCTAAAAAACAAATTGTTAATTTATAAACAAATTTTCAGACCAGCCATGCTTTATGCAGTACCACTTTGATCAAGTTGTTGTTTCACCAGGAAGAAAACGCTTCAAAGGATTCAAAATAAAATTCTGAAAATGATTTTAAGTGTCCTCCATGGTTTAGTACAAATGAGTTACACAGACTAACAAATATAGAACCATTAGATGTAATGTCACATAATATTATAAGCAAATTCCGACAAAAATCGATATCGATATCTCTGTATTAGTTATTAAGTTATTATATAGGTTCCTTTTCCATGTCTGTGTTGTCCATGTCCTCTGTCATGTCTGTTGGCGGCCAGTATGTCGTCAATTTGTTTTGTTCTTTCGGCATGTCAGGATAGACATGGCACTTCGGTGCCAATAAGTAATTTGTAAGTGGCAAATACTTTACGTCTGCTCAGTGGTTTATGTTGAACCGTTAGGTGCGTTAGCAGTTCAACATAAACTGCTGACGAACTGATGAGCTGAATGCGAAACGTAAAAAAATGAAAACTAGTCATGTGCACTTTAGCACAAAACGGTACACATGAGGTACCAAACCCCTAAATGACTACAATCTGTTGGCGGCCAGTATGTCGTCAATTTGTTTTGTTCTTTCGGCACGTCAGGATAGACATGGCACTTCGGTGCCAATAAGTAATTTGTAAGTAGCAAATACTTTACGTCTGCTCAGCGGTTTATGTTGAACCGTTAGGTGGCGCTAGCAGTTCAACATAAACTGCTGACGCACTGATGAGCTGAATGCGAAACGTAAAAAAAAACAAAAAATCAAATCATTTATATAATAGGGCTGAAAAGTCACCACTTGTGGCTGAACACCCAATTTAAATTTTAATAATTCAATTTTAATTCATATTCCAATAAATAGTTTTTAAAAAACAGTGCAAGGGAATGCAGAAAATAATACGAATACAGACCATATTTACATGGAGCCAAGTATATGTGGAAATGCCCCCAGAAACGGAGATGCAGAAGTCCATCGGAATAAAAGAGGGGCACAAGAAAAGCACAAAGAATATCTTGATAATATGAAAAATAACTATATATATATATATATATATATATATATATATATATATATATATATATATATATATATATATATATATATATATATATATATATATATATATATATATATATATATATATATATATATATATATATATATATATATATATATATATATATATATATATATATATATATATATATATATATATATATATATATATATATATATATATATATATATATATATATATATATATATATATATATATATATATATATATATATATATATATATATATATATATATATATATATATATATATATATATATATATATATATATATTTATTTATATATAGATATATGTGTGTGTATTACATAAATATGAAAACTTCACTGGTTATGGAAATTCATTCGAGAAAACATATCGACGAATAAGTATATCGACACATACACTTAAATGCATTTAAGTTGAAAAAAAACATAGATTCAATTAATAGATAGAACAAGTATGATAACGAAAACAAAAAAATACGATGCACAAAGATATGACAATAGAAAAAGAATATGATTTACAATGCAATTATGAAAAAATAGGTATATAAAAATAATAGTAATAACAATCATAGAATTGAAAATCACATTAGAGGCACAGAATCATACAAAATGACTAGGAGTTTTATTTCTACAATTTGCAGTTCCAAACTGTGTGTGTGCCCGAAAATAGTCGTCGCATAAGGAAGGATTTCCGTAGCTTAACCAAGCTACGTAAGACAACGAGAGGGTGTGGTCGGAGGCGGTGGCAAGTTGAAGACAAAGGGAACCGGGGAACCACCAAGATGTCAGAAAGAAGAACAGCAGAGTTGAAAATAAAAACTGAGGCAGAAAATTTACAAAAGCTTAATACGGAAGACGTGATAATTAATTGAATTAATGGCAATGCTACAAATTGCTACATAAACAAGTACAACTGATAACAAAACAAGAAGGAAGTAAACGCTGTCAATACAGTTAAAGTTGACTTGGGTGGGTATGCCACAACTTTACAAATTGCTACTCCATATTTAATTCAGTGAGCATCGCCAAGCTCAACTGAATACCATAAACAAACATATGAAAATCAAAGTTTATTAATACGTGGAAAACTAAAACCACTACGAAGAAAATAACCACGAAATCAAATGAAATACATAAAAAGCTGCTAGGAGCCTCAATACATTGTACCCAACGAAGTAGTTTCATCACCTCTTTCGGAACGATGATGCACAAAACTCAAATGGGCCAACGATTAATTCTAAACTATACTCAATGAAGCGAGTGACTGATTAACGAGAAGCCTTGATGAGAAGCAACAATACAGAATACCAATACATGACTAATCAACGAAGAAGATTCACCACATTTTTTTTGTGGAACTATTATTACTATCCCAATGATGTCCAAAAACGCAAATGAGACAACGATCAATTCTTAACTATGCCCAATGAAGCGAATGACTAATCAACGAGAAGCTCTAATACTAGCCTAGCTCTAATACTAGACTAGCAACCTTTCGTCACCCTACAGATAAAGCAACAATAGAAGCATACCATGGAACAGGATGGCGTCAGAGGAGAACACATACACGAGGGCCACCGTAAGGTTAGGAAATTTAGTACACGTATAGCAAAAACAAAATCAAAAAAAAAGGCGGGTGGGTAATGTCAGAGACATAACTGGATGTCGTGAATACGAAAACAAATGACATGTTCCTTAACACTTCCGAATATCAAATAGTTGATCAATTGTATGAATTATGCAAGCATTCCCCTTTTCCACATTTTTCGCAAAAACAAAGAAGGCTTCACTTGATCTCGATTACTGTGAATTTCACACAGCGAAAAGTGCAAGAATCTAACCAAACTGTTCTACATTTGCACTAAACTGAGGATATTTTCTTTCGATTTGCGAACAACACATCCTAATAGTTCTTCAGAAAACTTTTAGAGCCATTAGAACGGCTGATTTTTTATAATGCTTTCCAACGATGCTTATTCATCCATCGAAATGACTGGCAGCTGTGACGTAATCACTCTTATCGGAAGCGAAACTAGCTTTGCAAACGGCACAAAATACATCTGCTCGCATTGGCGATAGAATCCAAACTGATTAGATTTTTGTTAGGAGCTTTCTTTTACGTGATTTCGTTTGTAGCATTTTCACTAATGGGCGGTCCTAACGGCTATAAAAATAGTCGCATACAGAATATTAATGTCGATTATTTTATTTCGCATTTGCAAATTTATTGAAAAAAAAAACTATCAATATGCTGTAGGGAATCATTTCCAGCATTCAGAAGGGACAAATTGCGTAATTCTCTACGATATTAAACTCGGAACATTTTCGCAAAAAAAAGCTTCACTTGATCTCGATTACTGTGAATTTCACACAGCGAAAAGTGCACAAATCTAACCAAATTGTTCTTGATTTGCACTAAACTGAGGATAATTACCTGCGGTTTGCGAAAAACAAATCCTAATAGTTCTTTAGAAAAATTTTAGAGCCATTAGAACGGCTGATTTTTTATAATGCTCTCCAACGTTGCTTTTTCATCCATCGAAATGACTGGCAGCTGTGACGTAATCGCTCTTGTCGAAAGCGAAACTAGCTGTGCAGACGACACAAAACACATCTGCTCGCAGTGGCGATAGAATCCAAACTGATTCAATTTTTGTTAAGAGTTTCCTTTATGTGATTTCGTTTGTAGCTTTTTCACTAATGGGCGGTCCTAACGGCTATAAAAATAGCCGCATACAGAATTTTTATGTCGATTATTTCATTTCGGATTTGCATAATTTATTGAAAAAAAACTATCAATATGCTGTAGGGATTCATTTCCAGCACTCAGAAGGGTCAAATTGCGTAATTCTCTACGATATTAAACTCGGAACATTTTTCGCAAAAAAAGGCTTCACTTGATCTCGATTACTGTGAATTTCACACAGCGAAAAGTGCACAAATCTAACCAAATTGTTCTTGATTTGCACTAAACTGAGGATAATTACCTGCGATTTGCGAAAAACAAATCCTAATAGTTCTTTAGAAAAATTTTAGAGCCATTAGAACGGCTGATTTTTTATAATGCTCTCCAACGTTGCTTTTTCATCCATCGAAATGACTGGCAGCTGTGACGTAATCGCTCTTGTCGAAAGCGAAACTAGCTGTGCAGACGACACAAAACACATCTGCTCGCAGTGGCGATAGAATCCAAACTGATTCAATTTTTGTTAAGAGATTTCCTTTTGTGTGATTTCGTTTGTAGCTTTTTCACTAATGGGCGGTCCTAACGGCTATAAAAATAGCCGCATATAGAATTTCAATGTCGATTATTTCATTTCGGATTTGCATAATTTATTGAAAAAAAACTATCAATATGCTGTAGGGATTCATTTCCAACATTCAGAAGGGTCAAATTGCGTAATTCTCTACGATATTAAACTCGGAACATTTTTCGCAAAAAAAGGCTTCACTTGATCTCGATTACTGTGAATTTCACACAGCGAAAAGTGCACAAATCTAACCAAATTGTTCTTGATTTGCACTAAACTGAGGATAATTACCTGCGGTTTGCGAAAAACAAATCCTAATAGTTCTTTAGAAAAATTTTAGAGCCATTAGAACGGCTGATTTTTTATAATGCTCTCCAACGTTGCTTTTTCATCCATCGAAATGACTGGCAGCTGTGACGTAATCGCTCTTGTCGAAAGCGAAACTAGCTGTGCAGACGACACAAAACACATCTGCTCGCAGTGGCGATAGAATCCAAACTGATTCAATTTTTGTTAAGAGTTTCCTTTATGTGATTTCGTTTGTAGCTTTTTCACTAATGGGCGGTCCTAACGGCTATAAAAATAGCCGCATACAGAATTTTTATGTCGATTATTTCATTTCGGATTTGCAAAATTTTTTGAAAAAAACTATCAATATGCTGTAGGGATTAATTTCCAGCATTCAGAAGGGTCAAATTGCGGAATTCTCTACGATATTAAACTCGGAACATTTTTCTCAAAAAAAGGCTTCACTTGATCTCGATTACTGTGAATTTCACACAGCGAAAAGTGCACAAATCTAACCAAATTGTTCTTGATTTGCACTAAACTGAGGATAATTACCTGCGATTTGCGAAAAACAAATCCTAATAGTTCTTTAGAAAAATTTTAGAGCCATTAGAACGGCTGATTTTTTATAATGCTCTCCAACGTTGCTTTTTCATCCATCGAAATGACTGGCAGCTGTGACGTAATCGCTCTTGTCGAAAGCGAAACTAGCTGTGCAGACGACACAAAACACATCTGCTCGCAGTGGCGATAGAATCCAAACTGATTCAATTTTTGTTAAGAGATTTCCTTTTGTGTGATTTCGTTTGTAGCTTTTTCACTAATGGGCGGTCCTAACGGCTATAAAAATAGCCGCATATAGAATTTCAATGTCGATTATTTCATTTCGGATTTGCATAATTTATTGAAAAAAACTATCAATATGCTGTAGGGATTCATTTCCAACATTCAGAAGAGTCAAATTGCGTAATTCTCTACGATATTAAACTCGGAACATTTTTCGCAAAAAAAGGCTTCACTTGATCTCGATTGCTGTGAATTTCACACAGCGAAAAGTGCACAAATCTAACCAAATTGTTCTTGATTTGCACTAAACTGAGGATAATTACCTGCGATTTGCGAAAAACAAATCCTAATAGTTCTTTAGAAAAATTTTAGAGCCATTAGAACGGCTGATTTTTTATAATGCTCTCCAACGTTGCTTTTTCATCCATCGAAATGACTGGCAGCTGTGACGTAATCGCTCTTGTCGAAAGCGAAACTAGCTGTGCAGACGACACAAAACACATCTGCTCGCAGTGGCGATAGAATCCAAACTGATTCAATTTTTGTTAAGAGATTTCCTTTTATGTGATTTCGTTTGTAGCTTTTTCACTAATGGGCGGTCCTAACGGCTATAAAAATAGCCGCATATAGAATTTCAATGTCGATTATTTCATTTCGGATTTGCATAATTTATTGAAAGAGACTATCAATATGCTGTAGGGATTCGTTTCTAGCATTCAGAAGGACCAAATTGAGGAACTCACTACGATATTCACCACTTTTGGAAACATTTTTCTTGAACGATTTGTTGTACAGCAGCAGCTATTTTCTTCTCTTCCTCAGAACGCGTTCTGATTGGCTGGTGTTGACATGGGTCAAATGAGATAGGTTTTTCAATAGTGTACTATTGAAATACTTCAATGCTCTTGCTATACACGTTTAAGTTGAAAAATTTCGATTCTATTGGTAGTTAGATTATATAAATCCTTCCACAGATCACTGAGCTATGAGCTTTCAAAATACGAGAAAGGCAAACGCGCCATATGAATTATCCTCTTTGATACTCGTTTATACCAAACATTTCAGAAAAGTTTAATTTTGAACTATTTGAGATTATGTCACACAACTGAAAATTTTATCATAAAATTGTGATCATATTTCCGATGGCATGTAGCAAAAATTATGTTGATTCGTTAGATACAACAAGAGATATTCACGATCAAAAACTTATCACTCTCTCAGAGGGTAAATTTTGAAAAGGCACCCCATAGTAAAGTAAGTCGTATTCACGACAAAATCCCATGTGTAAATAAGTTGGGCAACAGTAACTAGAAACACAGATATTAGTGATCCAGCTACACACCTCAATGTTATAAGCCAACGCATTCGACTTGATGTTAACCCTTCAGGTAATATCAAGCTCAGTAAGTAAGGGGCATGCAGCGCCCTTAGCAAATTTTCCTTTGAATTTGCTAGTATTGTAGAAAAAGTAGGAAAAACTCGTCACCTTTCAGGCAAGCCTTCACGTCAGCGTAAATGTAACAACAAAAATATCTTTTCACGGGCCCTGGCCACTGCCTCTGGCATAGTGACAGTGGTCTCGGCTTTTGGTAAAACTTCGGGCGAAAGTCGGATGAACTTTCAACTTAAAATCATATCGGATTTTTCAACACATAGTTTAAGAAGAAACAGTCGCTGAGAGATAATACCTGATTTTCGTGAACAAAACATACAGCACAGGAAGCGTAGATCCACTTTACTGTAACAGAGAAAAAATAACAAGTGATAACAGGTTTCTGCGAAGATTTTTCTGCCATTATGCCATCTGATACCACTGTGAGAAAGTCTTAATTGCGAATTAAGAGAAATAAATAAAAGTTTAAAGATGAACAGAAGAAAAATATCTATTATTTTCTAATTGTGAAAAAGAATACACCCCTCCAATCCTCGACGCACGCCGCTCGGACTGCGCGGCAATGTAGGCTATTCGGGTATATAGGCTATTCAGTGTTTTGTTTCACCGGTTCAAGTGATAGTGTACAATATTGAACACACTTTACACTAAAACTTTGAAACCGGAAGTCGGATCCAGACGAAATTCATGAATTATGTATAGGACCGTGAGACATTTAATTTAAAATTAAGTTCGTGGATATCGGTCAAACCATCGCTGCGAAAAGTGAGTGAGATCCATTTTGGAATATATGACCACTATTTCCTTTGCTTCCAGAACCGTAGACCGGGAACCAGGGTAGCCGGAATCGGTTTGTTTAGTTGCCTATTGATAATAGCTATCGAATTGTGAAGTTTTGAGAAAAGTTTAGAATAGTTTGTTTTGTTTCGCCGGTTTAAATGATGGTGTGCAATATTGAACACACTTTACAATATAACTCCGGAACCAGAAGTCAGATCCAATTAAAATTTATGGATTTTGTATAGGTCACGCTAGACCTTTCATTTGAATCTAAGTTTGTGGAAATCGGTCAAACCATCGCTAGAGGAAGGAGTGAGATCCATTTTTGAATATATGACCACTATTTCCGGTGAATCCGCAGCCAGAGACCGGGAACCAGGATAGACGAAACTGATTCGTTTAGCTGCCTACTGAAATTGGCTATCGATTTGTGTAGTTTTGAGACCAGTTCAGAAAAAGATTTTACGTGTTTTGTTTCGCCGGTTCAAGTGGCGGTGTACAATATTGAACGCACTTCACCCTATAACTCCGGGACCGAAAGTCGGATCCAGATGAAATTCAAAAATCCTGTATGGTACCGTGAGGCCTTTCATTTGAATCTTAGCTTGTGGAAAACGATCAAACTATCGCTGAAAAATGTGAGTGAGAACCATTTCTCAATATATGACCACTATTTCCGGTGCTTCCGGAACCGAAGAGCCAGAATCAGAATAGCCGAAACTGGTTTGTTTAGTTGCCTTCTGATATTTCCTATCGATTTGTGTAGCTTTAAGGCCACTTCAAAAAAAAATTACGTCTTTTGTTTCGCCGATTTAAGTGACGGTGTACTATATTGAACACACTTTACCCTATAACTCCGGAACCGAAAGTCGGATCCAGATGAAAATCAGGAATTCTTTATTGAACCTCGAGACCTTTCATTTGAATCTAAGGTTTTATAAATCGGTCGAACCGTCTCGGAGAAAAGCGATTGGAATATATGACCACTATTTCCGGTGCTTCCTGAACCGGAAACTGGTTTATTTCGTTGCCTACTGATAATGACTGTCGATTTGTGTAGTTTTGAGATTAGTTCAGAAAAAAAATTTACCTGTTTTGTTTCGCCAATTTGAGTGACGTTGTGCAATATTGAACACACTTTACCCTATAACTCCAAAACCGGAAGTCGTATAAAAATAAAATTCATGAATTTCGTATAGCGTAGTGAGACCTTTCAATTGAATCTGAGTTTGTGGAATTCGGTCAAACCATCGCTAGGAAAAGGAGTGAGATCCATTTTGGAATATATTACCACTATTTACGGTGCTTCCGAAACCGGAGTCCGGGAACCAGGGTAGCCGGAATCGGTTTATTTTTTTGCCTATCGATAATGACTGTCGATTTGTGTTGTTTTGAGACTAGTTCAGAAAATTTTTTTTACCTGTTTTGTTTCGCCAATTTGAGTGACGTTGTGCAATATTGAACACACTTTACCATATAACTCCAAAACCGGAAGTCGGATAAAAATAAAATTCATGAATTTCGTATAGGGTAGTGAGACCTTTCAATTGAATCTGAGTTTGTGGAAATCGATCAAACCATCGCTAGGAAAAGGAGTGAGATCCATTTTGGAATATATTACCACTATTTACGGTGCTTCCGAAACCGGAGTCCGGGAACCAGGGTAGCCGGAATCGGTTTATTTTTTTTTGCCTATCGATAATGACTGTCGATTTGTGTAGTTTTGAGACTAGTTCAGAAATTTTTTTTACCTGTTTTGTTTCGCCAATTTGAGTGACGTTGTGCAATATTGAACACACTTTACCCTATAACTCCAAAACCGGAAGTCGGATAAAAATAAAATTCATGAATTTCGTATAGGGTAGTGAGACCTTTCAATTGAATCTAAATTTGTGGAAATCGGTGGAACCATCGCTAGGAAAAGGTGTGAGATCCATTTTGGAATATATTACCACTATTTACGGTGCTTCCGAAACCGGAGATCGGGAACCAGGGTAGCCAGAATCGGTTTGTTTAGTTGCTAATTGATAATGGCTATCGACTTGTGTAGTTTTGATACCAGTTTAGAAAACATTTTACGTGTTTTGTTTTGCCGGTTTAAGTGACGGTGTACAATATTTAACACACTTTACCCTATAACTCCGGAATCGGAATCGGTTTGTTTAGTTGCCTATTAAAAATAGCTATCTATTTGTGCAGTTTTGATTATCTTGTTGTTATAGGAAAAAAATGATGCCGACGAAGATGCGCGCTGAACATGTAATGATCAAACATAAGCCTTGACATTACACGAACAAAGTCACGTCTCATCCCCGGAACCAAGCTTTCGTCGATACCTGTGGAATTATTGAGTGTAACCGTCGTCCCAGAGTTCCACTATTCCATGTATTTTGCTAGCTGGCTAGAGTTTTCTGACGACAGCAATTGAAAAATTCATTGAAGCAGATTGGTCTTTCATAGATATCACCTTCTAGTGCGCCCACCTTGGCTAACGAGTCCGCCCTCTCATTGCCCGTATGTAACAATGTGAGGGGACCCAAGCCAAGGTAATCTGGTATGATTTTGCAGATAAAGTACTCAACTGTTCCCGTATTTTTCCCACGAAATATGGTGAGTGCTTTCCAGGTTAAACTGAACGGAGAGCCTCAACTGAGCTGAGACTGTCCGTGACAATGAAGTAGTGATCTGTGGGCAGAGTGTCAATGATCTCAAGGGTATACTGAATTGCAGTTAGTTCTGCGACGTAACCTTAAGCTATATCACTGAGTTTATAGGAAGCGGTGAAATTTTCATTGAATATACCGAAGCCAGTGGACCTGTCGAGATGTGATCCGTCAATGTAAAATATTTTATTACAGTCGACTTCTTAAAATTTATTAATAAAATTTTTTGGGATCTCTTGATGGCGTACAGGATCCGGGATTCCACGAATTTCTTCTTTCATGGATGTGTCGAAAAACACAGTAGAATTAGAAGTGCCCACAAAATGAACACGGCTGGGAACAAACGAAGAAGGATTTATATTCTGAGCCAAGTAGTCAAAATACAATGACAAGAACGGGTCTGTGAATTAAGCTCGACAAGCTTTTCAAAGTTTTCAATCACCATCGGATTCAAAATGTCGCATCGGATAAGCAATCGATATAAGAGATCCCGGAATCGGGGTTTCAACGGTAAGACGCCCGCCAGCACTTCAAGACTCATGGTATAAGTTGATTGCATGCAACCCAAGGCAGGGCTTAAGCATGAGCCCTGAGGAATACCCATGTAGCTGAATCGCTTTGTCGTCAAATCACCATGCTCAAAAAGCATGTGCTTCTCGGACAACAGATTATATAAAAAATTGTTCTAAACTGGTGAAAGACCATGATGAAGAAACTTCTCAGATAGAACATTAACGGAAACTGAATCGAATGCCCCGTCGATGTCGAGAAAAACTGATGCCATTTGTTCTTTACGAGCAAATGCCATTTGAATTTCGGTTGAGAGTAACGCAAGACAATCGTTCGTCTTTTGCCTCTGTGGAAGCCGAATTGTGTATCTGAAAGTCAGCCATTAGTCTCGACAAAATTCTCTCGACGAAACAGAATCATTTTTCCGAACAATTTTAGGATACAGGAAAGCATAGCAATTTGCCGATATGAATTGTGATCGAAAGCTGGTTTCCCAGGTTTTTGAATGGCGATCACTCTCACTTGTCTCCATTCGTGTGGAACCATATTACCCTCCAGGAACTTGTTGAATAAATTCAACAAGCGCCTTTTTGCAGATTCAGGCAGATTTTTCATCAAGTTGAATTTAATTCTGTCTAACCCCGGGGCTCTATTCGAACACGACAAGGGCGCAAGTGAGAATTCTAGTATCGAAAACGGTGTTTCGTTTGTATTGAATGTCGCGACGCGGGATATCTTCTTTTCCGGAACAGAATCGGGACATACTTTTTTAGCGAAATCGAATATCCAGCGGTTAGCATATTCCTGCTGTTTCTCTCGTTGATCCGTCTACAAACCTTCGCCAGTAACCGCGTTTCTTAGCTTTAATCAGACTTTTCATTTAAAATTTTAAAGCCGCGTATTTCCGATAATTATCTGGGGTTCCGTTCCTTCTAAACGATATGAAGGCTGAAGCTTTTTTCATTTTCAGCTCTGAGTACTCTTTGTCCCACGATGTTAATACGATAAAATGAATAGCACTTTTTGATTCCTAAAAGTACCCCTCCATAAGAGTCTTCTCGGTCCAGGCGGATTATGTTAAAATTATAGACGTCGAGGTTGATGTTAGAAGTAAGCCAAGTTTCACTCAAGGAGAATACATCGCAATTATGAGTATGTATTAAGTGTTTGAAAGAATCAAATTTTGGGATAATACATCTGAAATTCCACTCAAGCACAATGATCTTACCTTCGATTCTCAGTGGTAAATTATTCATCAAAATATACGACACGATCGCTGCAAGGAGGGCCATTGTTCAGTCAACTGTTTTAAAAATGTCCTTACTGTTGCCAGCAGAGCAGTTAGAAAGCTTTTTAGAGGATCAGTAATATTGAAGACTGTTAATATCCAGTCCACGATATCAGAAAATTTCAATAATCCAGCGTTTGTTTTTTGATGCCCCTTGTACAATGCATTACCCGCGGTACATACAGCCGAACAGGTAGAGGTACTCCACTCACTACCAAATAATTTGGAAGTGCAGATCCGGCAAAAACCCCGCGAAACGAGTCCGATTGGTAAAATTTACCATCTATCGATTTGGAGTGCAATTGCTTGCACTTGAATATTTTCACTGGCTGAAGGTCGGAGTTTTTGAAACGGCCTACCCCGTCCTTCATCAGATCTTCGATCGTCAGACTTTTGTTACGGACCACACCGTCGATCTCCACCACATGAGACGGGCGTACACGTTGCTTCAGGTCGGACTCATCAACGCGCAACTTGTTTGGCAAAACCTTATCTATTGTATTTATTGCCTAGTAATGTTTTGTCAATATTTAAAACTCTGAGAGACTTTTATTTGGGCGGAAGTATACTACCCACGGACCTTCCGAGGCATCGCCTTGGTAAATAAAGATGGAGGCATCGGAGGGCGAGATGGTATGGTAGGGGGAGATGATATCTCGGAATCAGATTCAGCTTCTAAAGCAGAGTTAATAATTTGACAAAAGAAACTTATAGACAGTTTATAGAAATTGATAATATCATAAAACAAGCTAGGCTGAGCTCAGACAGGCCAATCATTTAGAAACACAGCATCATCTTCAACATCGACATGATCCACCACGATGACAATCTTTGAATCAATACAATTATCGAAACTACAACCTCCAGAACTAGAATTTGCAACGCAACTGTTAGAATCACAATGCATAACAATTGAAAGCTACGATCAAACTTATGATTTTTTCTAACCTGTATCATTTCATCACGAATTATACATAAAAGCTCTCATTAAAATTCCCAAGCTTAGACGAGGAGGATATGTACAACTTCAAAGAGAAACTTTTCCCATAAACGGCAAAATCATTGCGATAAACGCTACCAACGCTATTGTTGGCAACAACGAATCGTATTTGGTGAAACATCCATGCATAAACATTGAGAAAAACAGTATTTGTGACATACAAAATCTTTTTAGTATCTCCAGTAAGTTCAGGTACTTGTATCTTCACAAAGCCATCAACGATCTCGGAGTTCAAAATAGTCGAAAACCTAGGAGTACTGATAAAAAACTTCATTGAGCCAACAATAATGCAAAACAGTTGTGGTTTTTAATCAAGAAATCTGACAGGAACATATCTTGTACAATTCGAAAATTGTTACTCTGCAGACCCGTAATTGGTTCGATTACAGTTCCGTTCCACGGGGATGATTTTAGAACTGAAAAATAGTATTTGAAGCCAAATTTCACAAATAATCTTAAAAAGCAACTCAAAATTGTAAAAGTTTAGCCAAAATTATTGAAATTTGAAAAAGTTTCAAGTGAATTTCATAAACTTTTCATAATTTTCTATATTGCTTGCTATTAGAATGAATACCAACCAATGATTGTCGTTCATTTAAAATAATAAAACATATAACATTCAAATAATCTGGTGACAGAACACTAATTAAAAATATATACGTTTAGGGAAAGTGTATTTATATGATACATTTTCGTTGTCTAGTGAATTTTCAGCAATTTTTAATTTCTACAGCTATTTAATCGGTCATGAAAAACTCGACCGCGCACACTAATGCGGTGAATTACTATTTGGTACAGGTAAAAATACCGAAAAGGCTTGATTGTTTTCTTTTCAATCATTCTTTAGAAGGAGAATCTATGCATGCTACTTAACTCAGCCTCTTAGAAAAAATCGATCAAGGGTCCATCGTTGGTCCAATACGTTGCATCATTGGTCCAATAAAAGTTGTAACTGCTCCGCCAGAACGTGCCTCCGAGGTTAGCAAGCGGGTGATTTATGCGCCACTCTCGATGAGAGACCACCCTCCAGATGTTTGGCTGCCCTGCCTTTTGAGACTTCTCGGGAGAAGGTTCCGGTTTTCCTCTTTGTAAGACAGAAGACAGCTAGCCGACCGAAACGCGTCCGAGTCGGGCGTGTCTTACGAGCTAAGTAATGTCCGAAATTAATAATACAATTTCAATCCGAAACGAGATTCTCACGCGGTTGTAATCATCACTGTCAAAGTCCAATCCGCCAGACTGACCGATCTGAGAAAATTAGCGAGTTGTTCCGGTTAGTTTCAGGGCCAACCAACCCAGTAAACATCAACAACAAACTAAAGACGAATGAAAACTCTAAACGAGAAAAAACATCATCAATCTGAAAATTGATAAGCGACTACATCAATCGATAACACAATTTCGAACATTTATTCGCTTCAACCTATCTCCGGTTTACAATTGTCTTCATTCAGATCTAGCTAGATATCTTTTGATTATTGGTATTCCTTTGCTCTCCTTTCCTACCTATTGGCGATCTACTGTCTGTACGTGCTTTTCGTGTTCATTGTTCGCCGCCCGTGTGCGGAGGCTCTATCTAGCGTGTGCAATAATCGGTTGGCAATTTATCGGTTGGCAATTTCTTCTTAACATTAACATAGGCAAATTAGACGGTAGGGAAAGACCACCAATCGTAACCCCATGCGCATGGACTTCACAACGAATAAAATATTGTACTCACGACCTAGGTTTCACGTGTTGGCGGGAGACGGCGATTCTTCTGCTGCTGATGACGACGACGATTATGCGACGCGGTGCTACGATGAGTGAGTTTCCCTCAATCGATCGGAACGAGCGACGCTGGTCTCCACCGCAGATTTACGAACTTACGGCGACGGGATACTGCCGAGGAGTTTTCCAATCGTCACCGGAAAACGTATTAGCGTTGGAAATCGCCAGGTCCAAACTTTGAGACGGATCGTGGGGTCAAGAGACCCCTCTAATGTTCAGTTGTGATGTGTCGGTCACTTCGACGGTTGCCACAAACCAAACTGCCATTGCACAGAAAACACATAAGCACGTGCGTCCTTTTGTAACCATCGTTTGTGATTTTACCTTATTTTCGTGATATCGACATAAACGCGAATCGCCAAACTAATCGGTAGAGAATCTGACCCGATGTATGTTCTATTCGAGAGTATGAACAAATTTTCATTTCGATGAAGGATTTTCTAAGTTAAATTTAATTTACCAAGTACAACACACCACGGCGCGAACTAAGACCGAACCACTTATGCCTCTTCCACTGATAAGTTCAAAGTGTTTTATTGGCGTTTGAGAATCCTCAGAACCGCTGGTTGTACATCTTCGTTAGCGAATCTGACGTATTTTCCACGAAGTGAATAATAGCACCAGTTCCGAAACTACATTGATCATCCCGAATTTCCCCAATCGCATGATCGCATCTCGTTTCTGCGAAAGGCCCCAGTCAAACCAACCCACGACCGAACCAGCCACAAGAGTGAAATAGAACATTCTCCCGAAGATTTAGCGGGTCATGAACTTTGAAAATGTCGACGGTCTCTTTCGGCAACCCAAACAAACATACAATTAGGTGCGACGCTAGATCAAGCCAAGCAGTTGGTGTGTGCAAAGAACGGCGGGAAAACAGTTGCTCAGAGCTTTAAACAGCAAAGAAACAGCTTGATTTCGTAAATTCACTTTCGATACAGTTTCTAACATTTATTATAATTAGCTATATGCAGAATATGTACAATTAATTTAGCATGTTGCCATACTAGCTTTTACGTTCGGTCTGACGGTGGCCGTGGTAATACGGTTATATGAATTAACGCGAACGTACATAATGAAATAAAACTTTATTGACTTAACATAGAACAAATTTAAAGCGTGTATAGAGCGCGATGGCGCGAACTAACTAACTGCCGGATGTACATCAACTGGCAACAGCTTGACTGCTACCAGAGAGCACGGCGTTGGTAGCGATCGATTGATCACTAGGGATGTCCATTTGTTCCCAACATCTCCTCGCTTAATACAGCTGGTAAGGGTCGAACCTGACCGGTGGTCTTCGCAGACGGGAAGAGCGCCGAGGTGCATGTGCTGCTTCAACTGTTGTGACTGGCTGATCATCAGGATTCATACGCGATGCAGATGGTGGTGATGGAACTGTCTGATATAGCTGTGCTGGTGTAACTTGTAATGGCGTAGACTGATCAAAAGATACTACGACTGGAGTAGGTAATGTTGGGACGTGACTTCTTGTAGTTGGTTGCTGGTTTGGCTTTGGTAGATTCCAGGATTGAAGCAAAATGTCCAATGGTAACTGCTGTGTGGATAACCTTGGTAGCTTTGGAACAAGTGGTGTTTCGTCATCAACATTACTTAGGCTGCACAATTGATTGATATGCGACCGAATCATGCGTCTATTTTCAACCCAAACGTTGTGAAGTACGCTTCCGACTCACTCCAGAATCACTCCAGGTACCCATCTCCGTGAATTATTTGAATGCAGCTTCGCATAGACTAATGATCCTTTTTCAAATGATCTTGTGTCAGGAAGATCGGTTATTTCTCGAACTAATGGTGGTCGAAGTAAATCAAGATTGGTTCGATTTTTTCGTGAAAACATGACTTCGGATGGAGACTTCCCTTCTGGTGCCGAAAAATTCGGTGTTGTTCGATCTCCCCTCGCTTGAAGGTTTCCACGAACCGTTCTGCCTATCCGTTTGACTGTGGGTGAAAAGGAGCAGTTGTCACATGATTGATACCATTTTCCATACAGAACAAAGCGAATTCAGTACTAATGAACTAAGCACCATTATCGCTCACTAAAATTTCCGGCATTCCAAGACGAGCAAAAAGACGTAGAATTTCTACTGGGATAGTGTTGTTATTGATTTGGTTCTGATAATTTCTACCCACTTACTGTACGAATCGATACTGAGTAAGAAATACTCTCCCTCGATAGGTCCAGCATAATCCACATGTATACGCTGCCATAGGTACGAGGATTTAGGCCATGGTACTGGTGGTGCTTTGGGTGGACTTTTGGCTGCAGTCGCACAATTATTACATGCCTTGATGTACGCAACAATATCGGAGTCAATTGAGGGCCAATAAACATAGCTGCGTGCAATCGCCTTCATGCGCTGAATTCTTGGATGGCCACGATGAAGGTGATGAAGGCATCGCATTCGGAATTCAGTTGGCATAACAAGGCGTTCAGAAAACATTACACATCCTTGTGCTGTAGACAGAGATTCCCTTCGATCGAAGTACTGCTTGATCTCACTGTCTGAGATGCTTGATTTCGATTGAGACCAACCATGTTGGATGAAGTGATGAACTTTCTTTAAAACAGGATCAGCGCGAGTTGCATTCTGAATCGCTCTGAAACTAAAAGGGAGGGAATCAACTGCATTTAAAGCGATGGATCTTACGTCGTTTTCCATGATGATACTAGCACCAACAAAATCTTGATCTGGCTTGTCTGTGCTCGCGTAAACGATATTGAAGTCGTAGAGCAATAATTGCAACGCCCAACGCTGAAGACGATTCGTTGTATAAACGGGGATACCTTTCTTCGATCCAAAAATCCGAAGAAGCGGAGCATGATCTGTCTGCAATGTGAAGCTCCGACCGAACAGCATCTTGTGGAATTTGGTAACAGCAAAGATGATTACGAGCCCCTCACGATCTGGCTGACTGTATGATTGCTCAGCCGAAGTAAGAGCTCTTGAAGCGTGCTGAACCACTTTGATTGACCCATCCGGAAATTTATGGCTGATTGTCGCACCAACTCCTACTGATGAAGCATCCGCTGAAACCACTATATCGAGCTGCGGGGTGTAGTTTGTAAGAAGCAAATCTGACCTGAGTATTTGCTTGAAGTGGTGAATGCTTTTTCACACTCTTCTGCACTTCTTAAAGATGCATTATAGCAGCCTTGTTGAGCAACAAAAACTGCTGGAGAAGCAACTTCAGGCCAACACGGAAGTGCTGCATAAGTTTGCTTTCCAACAGGAGAAGCCAACTGTAATACATGAGGCGATTGACGGACTAGAAGTCTTACTCACTACCATAAAAAATGAGTTGATCGCACTAAATAAAAATAGCAGTTTGCCGGGAAGTGTGACAAGTATTAAAAATCACATGACTGCACTGCTAGATACAGCTTTAAAGTCGACAAAGGAAAGTGTGTTCTCGACACTGCAAACCGTGACGTCAGAATTTTCTACAAATTTGCGAGACCTGAGTAACGAAATAAGTCAACTCAGCCAGCTATCACTTGACACAGCAACCTGTTTACCTAACAATCCGAATTCTATGGTCGAGTTGGACATTCTAGAGGAGTTGAAGTCTTTATCAACAAATATTGCTGGAATCCAAATTGCTGTATCGTCATCATCGACACCTGACTCATGCCCCAGTTTGGATGACGATTTGAACTGTAAAAAACCCGACTATTCTGGATGGCGTTTATTAGGCACCAAAAAAGTATGGAAAGCAGATTGGAGTGAGTACGACGCACGCCAATCTAGGTTCCGACGTCAGCAAAATGAGGCTGACAAGTCAAGAAGGCGCAAAAAGCGAAATTCAAGAAAAAAATACAATAACAGATCCGATATTCTTTCAACGCATCAATCATCTACAAAACGATATTGTAATAACATTATTAGTCACAACATGAATAATAATAGCAATAACAATAATAACAACAACTATAATAACAACAACTACAACAACAGCCGAAATAATCTTCCACCTGATAGAATACTTCTTGCTGCAGCTAAGGATCGATTTTCGGGACCACCAACAAATTACAGACCTACAATCAATTTTCAAAGAGGACCGACGATTAATCCTTATCGAGAGCACAACCTGCAGCTAACGATGCCGAATCAAATGTCTGCTGAATGTTCGTCAATTGATACGTGCGTGGCGTGTCGTGCTCAACATTCGTGTTTTCGACAATTTTGACGCATTACCCAGAAGAAGAGAATAATGACAATATTATCATAAGTCAACAATCATGTTCAATAAGATCTCCTCATCTAGCGTCGTCGACAGAAATCGTAGCATATTGTCAAAATTTGAACCGTATGAAGAGCGCACTTAAGATTAATGAAATCCATAAAAATATTTTAGGGTGTTCGTATGGAATTATTCTAGCAACCGAAACTAGTTGGGATGATAGCGTTAACAGCACGGAAGTCTTCGGAAACATTTACAACGTTTTTAGAAACGTTCGTGAGCTCCATACATCTGATAAAAAATCGGGGGGAGGTGTTCTCATTGCTGTTTTAGCAGAATTTGACGCCGAAATGATAACCACTACGAAATTTAAAGAATTTGAACACGTATGGGTAAGAATTCATTTAGTAGGTGAAACACATATTTTTGTTCCAGTATATTTTCCTCCTAACAATGCCCAAAAAGCCACATATGAAAAGTTTTTGCATGTTGCTGATGAAATAATTACTAAGCTTCCATCGGAAGTTAAAGTTCATATATATGGAGACTTTAATCAGCGCAATATCGACTTTATTCAAGACGCTGAAAATGATAGCATTTTACTACCTCTCGTTGGGGAGAATGAAACACTTCATTACTTATTCGACAAAATATCTGGTTTAGGTCTTAATCAAATTAATCATGTAAAAAATCAACAAAACTGTTATTCAGATTTTTTATTTACTAATATTCACGATGATTTTTGTGTAATAGAATCACCAACTCCATTGTGGAAAAATGAAGTTTTTCATACAGCAATCGAATTCTCAATATTTATACATCAGATTAATAGACCCGACGACTACGAGTATGAGGAGATTTTCGATTACCACTCAGCAAATTATGATAGTATTAGTCGTAAGCTACGAGAAATAGATTGGCAAGAACTCCTTAGAAACGAAGGAAATGTCGAAATTTCAGTCGATATTTTCTACGCACGGCTGTATGACATAATAAATGAACATGTCCCATTAAAGAAAATTAGGCGACAAAATAATTCAAAGTATCCTGTTTGGTATAACGAGCATATTAGAAACCTAAGAAATCGAAAACAAAAAGCTCATAAAAAGTACAAAAGAGAAAATAATAGTGACAATTTATCGAATTACATACACATCTGTGACCAACTAAGTTTAGCAATTGATACTGCATTCAAAGAGTATAACTCAAGAACTGAACAGGAAATAAAGTCTTGCCCAAAAAAATTCTTTAGTTATGTTAGAAACAAATTGAAATCAGAAAACTTTCCGTCAAGAATGTATCTACAGGAAAACATTGGTAATAACTCACAAGAAATTTGTAATCTTTTCGCTAAATTTTTTCAACAAATCTACACGAAGTTTTCTGAAGATGACCGCGATCGTGAATATTTTAATTTCTTTCCAGAGCAGGAAAAAAGCAGACATATGCAACTATCGCGGGATTGCTATTCTTTCTTGCATTCCGAAGCTCTTTGAAGCAATCGTTAATGACAAACTGTTTAGTCAAATAAAAAATAGAATTACTCACATGCAACATGGATTTTTCAAAGGACGTTCCACTACTACTAATTTGCTTGAATTCGTCCACTATAGCCTGACCGCTATGGACAAGGGAAATTACATTGAAGCTCTTTATACAGATTTCAGCAAAGCATTCGATCGTGTTGACATACCCTTGCTTATGTTTAAATTACAGAAATTGGGAATCTTACCAGGTCTTCTTAAATGGTTGGAATCTTATCTAACAAATCGTCAACAAATTGTAAAATTTAAGGGTAAAAAGTCGAGCCCCATTCACGTCAGTTCCGGGGTCCCCCAGGGATCTCATTTAGGTCCTCTTTTATTTATCTTGTTTGTAAACGACATTTCCTTTCTTTTAAAAAAAATAAAAATTCTAATATACGCAGACGATATAAAACTATTTTTAGAAATAGAGAAAAGTGAGGATGCCAAGGTTTATCAAGAAGAAATTCTTTCTTTTTATACATGGTGTAACAAAAGTCTTCTTCAACTAAATGTGAAAAAATGCAGTAGAATAACATTCAGTAAAATACGAAATACACCTGACTTGATACGTACTCTTGGAAGTCAAACAGTTCAAAAATGCGAAAGAATTAGGGACTTAGGAATAATACTAGATTCTAAAATGACTTTTGTTGACCATTATAATACAATCATAAACAGAGCCAATAACATGCTAGGATTCATAAAACGATTTTGTTACTGTTTTCACGATCCGTATACAATTAAAACATTATACATTGCCTATGTTCGGTCAGTACTAGAATACTGTAGCTTAGTTTGGTCACCTTGCTTAATCACATGGGAAGATCGAATTGAATCAGTTCAAAAACAATTTTTGTTATTTGCACTTCGTAAATTAGGTTGGACAAGACTTCCTCTTCCATCCTATAAAGCTCGCTGTATGCTGATCAGTATTCAAACATTAAAAGAACGCAGAGAATTTTCAATGGTCTCATTTGTAAATGACATTGTCTCGAATCGCGTAGATTCCAGTCAACTCCTGTCCAAACTAAATTTTTACATACCATCTCGGCCTTTAAGAAATCGAAATATTTTTATTACAAACCACCAGCGAACAAACTATGCAAAAAATGGGCCAATAAATCAATTGATGGCTGTATACAACAAGCATTCAGAAGCAGTTGATTTCACTATGTCAAAAAACAAACTAAAGCAATATTTCAGTTCTATTTGGTAAGCCAATTATAATTATTTAACTCATAATAAATTTTACATTATTTAGTGATCTATTTAGAATAGTTTACTAATCTAAGACGATTATTGTAATTATTCTTATGGTCTACTTTTGATTGACGACAAATAAATAAATAAATAAATAAATCCTGCAAGCATTGTATCCACAAGCTGTTGAAGAGCTCCTGGTGCTGCGTTTACTCCTGGGGGAAGGCGGTTGTACCGATAAAGACCTCGGTGTGTGTTGATTGTGAGTAGCTCTCTGCAGTCTACCTCCACTTGTAAAAATGCATCCGAAAGGTCGATTTGACTGTAGAAATTCGAACTTGCTAATTTGTTGAATATGTCCTGTGGTAGAGGAAGTGGATATTGATGTGGCTGTAATGCTTCATTTAGACCCGTAGAGTAATCGCCACATATTCTGATTACACCACTTGCTTTCCTGACATCGTTGGCGCTTTCCAATCGATCAAGTTCTGCTTCTACTGTACTGTACATAGCATAAGCTACTGGTCTTTTTGGTCGAAACACTGGGGATTTTGCTTCTTTAAGCGTAAATTTTCTCTTTCGCCTTGGTGCATAAACCTGGTTCGTTGTTGAAAACTGCTGGAAAAGTTTCTACTGATGAAGCTGATTGGATCATGGCTGTATCGTGTTTGATATTTAGTAGCCGCTGCCATTCATCCGAAATCTGTTCGAGAGTAATATCATTCCGCACTTCAATCCTGCTAAACAACTTTGTTCGAACTTCTCCATCACTTTTTGCTTTTAACCCACAAACGAATATGAGACACATGAACTGATCCTCTGATAGTTTTCCGAGTTCGAATTCGACACACAATTTATTTACACGACAAGCATACGATTTGTAATCCTCGCCAACTTGCTTCGTGACTTGTAAACAACGAAACCGTTAACTGATAACTGATTGCGGGGTGCCAAATAAACTTTTCAATTTACTTACTGTGTCGTCAAACGTAATTTCGTTCGGGTTTTTAGGCAATGTAACTGGTATATCGCTCATGCTCTGATTTCCTGAGCAATAACCTCACTTTTGCTTCGTCGTCGAGTCGAACAGCGTCTTTAGCGAATAAATCCTGGTAACGCACATACCATCCGGTGAACGTGACATTTTGATTAGGTTCATATCGGAATTCGTGAATGTTACCGGCGAGTGAATCAAGTACTTGCTCTGGATTGATCGTAATTTGAACATTTATCGCTGACATAGTAGCACGAAATATCTGCTCCTGTTGTGCCATAAAAGCTTGCTGTTCCTGCATCTGCATTTGCATTTGTTGTTGCATCTGCTGGAAAAACTGCACCATCATCGGATCGATCGACGAACAATTGTGCTGTTGCTGTTGAGAAGATTGAGGTTGTGTCTGCTGGAACAGAGGAGGTCGAAGAATAGAATTTAACAGCGGCTGAAGCTGTGTGTTCCCTCCCGGCTGGTGATTCGGTGCTGCTTGATCGTGCTGCAGTCCGTTTCCCGGTACTGATTGCTGTGACGGGTCACTTCCAGGTGGTGAAAACATGTTGCCGTCGTCAGTTAACCTCTTTCGCTTTCTTGAACGGAACACTTTCGCTCAATACACGTGCAAAATACTAATACGTCGCCACTTTTACGTTCGGTCTGACGGTGGCCGTGCACAGTGGTTTGAATTGACAAAAACGTGAACTTAATTCCCTAGCTGCTAAACCGTTGATCCGATATACATAGTTCCTTTGGAGAACTCATTCACAAAAATATACCTCGTGATTTGATCACAATAAAACATGTGCAAAGCCTACTACGATACAAGTTCATTTCAACAACTTTTTTCCCTTAAGAGATAGAAAAACGATGTCTTTGACAAAGTTTTAGAACTTCTAACGAGAAAAAACTTTGCCGAAAAAGCTATAGGTCTAACGCATAATGTTTCGGATATATGAAGCATTTTCGTTTTAAACCACTTAAAATCAACTTTTTGTACATAACTTTTTTCGCAATTATTTTCTGTGTCTACTATGTTCGAGACAATTACTAAGAACAGAAAATTACATATTTTTGTTGAAGACTGTGCACGGTTTGGCCTTTTCCCTTAAAAGTTATTTAACATTTAAACTTTTATATACACTAACTTTAACTACTAATAGGAAGCAGAGTCGCAGACCAAAAGGCACATACATATACTTTTTGGAAAGCTTAAATCGAGTAAAATAAAGCTACGAAGTGTGTAACGTGGCCCTTTAAAATTGTGTAAATAAGATAACGAAATATCGAGTGCTTTTTTGACCATTTTCTTAGCAAAAACATTTACTAAAACGACTATTTTTGGTTTATTAAAAAAAGCTTTGTAGGAAATGTCCAAAATTGGAATCGGTCGTTAGTGTAGCTTTGGAGAAATGGTGTAATGATTGAATATAACTTCATGATGCATTCTTGTATGCAATTGATCGAGCTAACGAAGCATATAAACGGGCTCATTAAATTTCGAAAAGTTTTACTTATTCTTTTAATAGAATATTCCTTATCCGTTCTTTTAATTCCAATCCAATTCATATCATGGATGATATCTTACACCATTACCAGTACGCCTAAAAACATCGTTTAAATTTAAGTCTTCTGAGATTAATTTATATGTGTTGAAATGTGTAAGTGTAGAAAGGCTGAATTTTTTTGTGTAAAATTTTGTCATTCTACGAAATACGTTCTTATCAATTAAGCGATACACTGAACAAAATAATTGAATTCTCACGATTTCTAAATAAATATTACTATGAAATGGACATCAGTTGAATAAAAAATTCGATTCAAAACCATCCTCGATGTAAAACTAAATTGGAATACATTAATTTCAATGAATATGACCGTTTATTTAATTGACGCTTAGTTTTACTTTTACAGTATATTGACAAATGAAGCACAGTGAAGTAACTTTATATTAAATTTCCTGCTCCAAATATGCACTGTTGGTGTTGGTGAGAGCAGCGCTGAATATTATTATTAAGAACACAAAATAGTTGGTTGATAATGCAAATGCTGGAGCATTTGGACAATAATAATATTACAATAAAATGCGTGAGTGGTTTAACTTTACATACAGGCGTACACGGTAAAGTATCAAATCAAATTATCTAAATTATGAGTCTAGACATTTCTTTAAAAGAGAAATGCCAGAACTTGATTTTAAATATGTGCACAGACTAAGAATAAAGAATAACAACCAACAAAAACAAGTTTTTTTTGGTTTTAGGGAATTTGTAACTAATCTGTTGCCTTACTGCAATTCTATTACATTTTCTACTGAAGTCAGTAATATCTCGTGATTTTTTTGTGATAACGGTCAATAAGACACCTATCAACATTCACTTTGAAGAGGAATTCCGAAAGACTCGGTACACGCTGAGAGTAAGTCATAATAGTAAGCTATAGTGAAAAGTTTTCTCTTTCGTCTGGTGTTAAAACTAATGCTCTATTTTTTATACCTCTGCAATTTCTTGCAAAAGTTTTTGCCTAAAGGTAACTTATCGGTCGATATCACAAATAACGCGCGATATGAAGATAAAAAAATTTATTAATGTCCGTTTTTACTAAGGAAATGATCAAAAAAGCACTCTATATTTTGTTGTCTCATTCACACAATTCAAAAAGGCCACGCTACACACTTTGTAGCTTTATTTTACTTGATTTAAGCTTTCCAAAAAGTATATGTATGTGCCTTTTGGTCTGCGACCCTGCTTCCTATTAGAAGTTAAAGTTAGTGTATATAAAAGTTTAAATGTTAAATAACTTTTTTAGGAAAAGGCCAAACCGTACACAGTCTTCAACAAAAATATGTAATTTTATGTTCTTAGTAATTGTCTCGAACATAGTAGACACAGAAAATAATTGCGAAAAAAGTTATGTACAAAAAATTGATTTTAAGTGGTTTCAAACGAAAATGCTTCATATATCCGAAACTTTTTGCGTTAGACTTTTAGCTTTTTTGGCAAAGTTTTTTCTCGTTGAAAGTTCTAAAACTTTGTCAAAGACATCGTTTTTCTATCTCTTAAGGGAAAAAAGTTGTTGAAATGAACTTTTATCGTAGTAGGCTTTGCACATTTTTTATTGTGATCAAATCACGAGGTATATTTTTGTAAATGAGTTCTCCAAAGGAACTATGTATATCGGATCAACGGTTTAGCAGCTATGGAATTAAGTTCACGTTTTTGTCGATTCAAACCACTGTGCCGTGGTAATACGGTTATATGAATTAAAGCGAATGTACATATTTGAAATAAAACTTTATTGACTTAACATAGAACAAATTTAAAGCGTGTATAGAGCGCGATGGCGCGAACTAACTAACTGACTGACTGCCGGATGTACATCAACTGGCAACAGCTTGACTGCTACCAGAGAGCACGGCGTTGGTAGTGATCGATTGATCACTAGGGATGTCCATTTGTTCCCAACACTAGCATTCTACTATGATGCACATTTAAATAAAATAATAATAATAATTCCCCACTAAAAATACGAAAATTTGATTGGGGTCGAAAATCCAATCAAATTTTCGTAGGCCACATAAGTCTCCTGCGAACAAATTATTAACATAATTCGGGGTCGTATATGGTCATCACCAACTATATTGGCTCCTTCTCTGTTTCCAGTACCTTAATCATTACAGATAAGGACTGCTACTAACTATCATCGACTTTCGTCTCCATTCTACAGCGAAAACGATTAACAACAAACTATAACTATAATGTCTAATCTATTTAATACGGATACCGAAACCAGAAACAATGTTTAACATTTCTATTATGACGACTGACGAACGCCATTCACACTTCTCATTCATTCATCCCTTTTAAACCCACATTCATAAGACACACTACAAATAACTGGCTTCAGTTCAACGGTATCGACTAACCTTGAGCGAGCACACACTAAACGACTGGAATATTATTTTGTACACCTGGCCGTACCGATTAAACGAAAATAATATTCACGAAATAATTCACTACTGTGAATACAATAACCGAGAATTGAGTTTGCTGCCTTGTCCCCAGCGCGTAGCGAAATTATAGGGCACAAACTTTCCTCATAAAATACACAATACAATACTGTTTCTATTCACAATTCGCCACACAGAGAACTCCGCGATTTTACTCATTGTGGCATTGAAACGAAAAGTTTATTCTTAGAAAAATTTTATTATTTTTCAACCCACCGGACATTATCCGATAATACAAAAAAATCCTTAAAAACATCATTACACGAAAACAAACTCTATCGTGCACCCCTCACATACTCTATACATACTATACATACTACTAATCCAACTACGCGCATTGTCAAACGCGAGCTGGTCTACCCTTAATACTAGATCCGTTGCATCTTAGTGAAACGTCGAACGTGAAATAAAGAGTGAAAAAGTAATAGTGTGTGCGCGACGGATTTATTCCGATAGAAAAATCGACCGGAATCAAGCAGTGTCGGTCGAAACAGTGACAACTTTACAGGAAACTACTACTGGAGTGGATGGACAGGAACCTACACTGGAATAAGGAGAGTATAAATGGTATTTGTTCCTTATTAGGTGTAAAGTTGGTTTTTGTTTATTTTCAGGTTAGGATTGGTTGCAGTTTTGTGAATCCGGCGTGAAGACAAGATTGATTGTAGAAAAAAAGTACGGGTGTGTAATGTCAGAGCCATAACTGGATGTCGTGAATACGAATAAAACTGACACACTTTCTTTGTACTTCCGAATTCGAATTGGTAGTTGATTGATTGTGTGAATTGTGCAACTTTCCCCTTTTTCACTACTAGAATTTCAAACGATGCGCCTAGACTAAATTACAGATTGGTTACATTAATCTCTGCTCTCATTATCGACGACCGCTGCTCCCGACGATTGAAATCCAAATGAAAGCACGACCTAAGCGTTTGAAGCTTTGTACCACGCAAAAGGTCTGCTATCATTGACGACTGAAGTCCAAATGAGAACACGACCTGAGCGTTGTCGACTGCTCCACCTGACGACTGAAGTCCCAATGAGAGCACGACCTGAGCGTCTGAAGTTTAGCACCACGCTAAAGGTCTGCTCTCATTATTGTCGACCGCTGCTCCCGTCGATTGAAGTCCAAATGAAAGCACGACCTAAGCGTTTGAGCCTTTATACCACGCAAAAGGTCTGCTTTCATTGACGACTGCTCCACCTGACGACTGAAGTCCAAATGAGAGCACGACCTGAGCGTTTGAGGTTTGGCACCACGCTAAAGGTCTGCTCTCATTATTGACGACCGCTGGTTCCGACGATTGAAGTACAAATGAAAGTACGACCTAAGCGTTTGAGACTTTATACCACGCTAAAGGTCTGCTCTCATTATTGACAACCGCTGCTCCCGACGATTGAAGTCCAAATGAGAGTTGCGACCTGAGTGTTTGAGGCTTTTAACCACGCAGAAGGTGCACTCTCCGAAGCTGCTGGTCCCACGACGTCTGCTTGCATCCAACGCACAAGAAGATATGATCGAATTTCGACCACGGTTCCCCTTTTATACGCAGTCAGTTGAAGATATGTGCCTGACTACCTCAAAATCGTCGTCTTTGTGCGAAAAAGCGTCACTCCATGCTTCGCGTGCGAGGCTCAATCGTTTGCTCATTATTTTTAACTCACAAACAAACTAAAAATCCATCATCACCATACCAACCACAGTAACCTGATACGTCTCATAATTATATACATATATATATATATATATGTATATATATATATATATATATATATATATATATATATATATATATATATATATATATATATATATATATATATATATATATATATATATATATATATATATATATATATATATATATATATAATATAATCTTCGTAATACGTAAAAAATAAAAATTTGAACAAACTTTCAGGTGTACTACTTTGCTTCCGCCGTTTTTTTGCCTTTCTCATATAGAAAGGTTATGCAATCACTTGAAAAACCGACTAGTGAAAATTGGCCCGGAGGGCCAAGTGTCATATACCATTCGACTCAGTTCATCGAGCTGAGCAATGTCTGTGTGTGTGTGTGCGTGTGTGTGTGTGTCAAATAATCTCACTAGGTTTTCTCGAAGATGGCTGAACCGATTTTGACAAACTTAGATTCAAATGAAAGGTCTCGCGGTCCCATACGGAATTCCTGAATTTCATCCGGATCCGACTTCCGGTTCCGGAGTTATAGGGTAAAGTGTGTTCAATATTGTACACCGTCACTTAAACCGGCGAAACAACATACGTGAAAAATTTCCTAAACTGGTCTCAAAACTACTCAAATCGATAGTCATTATCAGTAAGCAACTAAACAAACCGATTTCGGCTATCCTGGTACCCGGTATCCGGTTCCGGAAGCACCGGAAATAGTGGTCATATATATATATATATATATATATATATATATATATATATATATATATATATATATATATATATATATATATATATATATATATATATATATATATATATATATATATATATATATATATATATATGTACATATATATATATATATATATATATATATGTACATATATATATATATATATATATATATATATATATATATATATATATATATATATATATATATATATATATATATATATATATATATATATATATATATATATATATATATATATATATATATATATATATATATATATAAATGAATCTCACTCACTTTTCTCAGCGATGGTTTGACTGATTTTCACAATCTTAGATTCAAATGAAAGGTCTTCCGGTCCCATACGGAATTCCTGAATTTCATCCGGATCCGAGTAAAGTGTGTTCAATATTGTACACCGTCACTTAAACCGGCGAAACAACATACGTGAAAAATTTCCTAAACTGGTCTCAAAACTACTCAAATCGATAGTCATTATCAGTAGGCAACTAAACAAACCGATTCCGGCTATCCTGGTTCCCGGTATCCGGTTCCGGAAGTACAAATAAAATACCACAATATTATATGTACATGAAAAAGGCATCATTACATCAGTAGGTGGATTAAAACAGGTTTTTTTTTCAAAATTAAAAGGTTTTAAGAGCTCTTCATCAAGCAATGCTTCTAGTTGTTCATCTTTGAAGGTTTCTTCTCTTCCACCACCATGTTTGTCTTCCACATCGAAATCACCATTTTTAAAACGTTGAAACCACTCCCGACATGTTCTTTTACTCAGAGCAGCATCACCGTAACTTTCTGAGAATTGGGCACATAATCAGACATTTTCGAGTGTGAATAATATGAAAACAAGAACAACTGTCACTGAAACGGCGATGAAAATTCGTTAGGCACTGTACACTCACTTTAAAGGCATTATTATCTATGTATTTTGACCAGCCTCAGCCGGTACAGACACCAATCGGAAAACGGAGGAACAATGTTGTACACCTGATGTTGAACGTGATAGGCTAAAACGTTTGCTTACCTTTTCGATATAGTAGTTCGAAGTCGTATGCTTGAATGCAAAGCGCCCATCTGAGAAGCTTGGCGTTTCCAGTTTCTGTACCCAAGTGGTTATTCAATACATTGAATAATACATCTGTAAGCACTTTTTCGCAATAAAGCTTTTAATTTTGGGAAAAAATCGCCCGAAATTTCGTACCCTCTACGTAGTGTCGAAAGTGCTGGATGGCAGTTAGTACTCCGTGGCATTCTTTCTCTACTGCCGATTAACGACGTTGTCTTCGGTTTAGCTAAAAAGCTAATCACGCGATTCTCTCTCTCTTGGTCTTGTAACAATGCTGCTCCTACTGCTCGATCCGATGCATCCGACTCGATGGTGGATTCCCTAATATTGGAGCTGAAGTTAATACCGCCTTCAATTCTTTAAAGCCTTCTTCGGCCTCTTTCGTCCAAGTGAGCCGACGATTCTCTTTAGTCAGCAGGTCTGATATCGGGGCCGTTATTCTGCTGTACTCCTTTATGAACCGTTGGTAAAATCCCGCCAACCCCATTAGCCTTCGTATGTCCTGTTGATTCTTGGGGCATAGTCTAGAATGGGTTGGATTCTCGTGCTGTCTATTGCTACTCCGTTTTCATTCAGCAGGTAATCCAAATATATAACCTGTTTCCGACAGAACCTCGACTTGTCGAGGGAAATAGTTAAGCCTGCCTTTTGCAGTCTTTCTGCCACGATTCTTAGCAGCCTTAAAAACCCTTGGCTCTAGGTCAGAGCCTGATGCTTTCGCCATTAGTCTCGGCATGGATAATGGGGCATTTACTAGTCCGAACGGAAGGACTTTGAACCGGAAAAACTCCTTCGGTTGTACGGAATGCAGTTAGGTTTCGACTCTTCACTTTCAGTGGGATCTGAAAGTAGGCGTCTTCAAGGTCTATTACCGAGAAATGATTTCCCTTTCCCAATCGTCGGAATATGTCTTGCATATTCTGCATTGGGTAGGTGCCTTTGATAGTTATTTTATTTATCTTTTTATTTATTTATTTATTTATTTATTTGGAGCTGAGAAAAGCCCACTGGAGTTGATACTTATTAAGAATCTCTCTCCAGTAGCCATAAAACCTCCTCATCTTTTGTACCAACAGATAATCACATCCAAATGATACATTAATTAATTATAATAAAATACAAGGTACACTTACAAACTAACATAATATACTTAGAACTCACAAACTTGAATACAAATATACGAATTATAAGTAATGTCATTCTTACGTCAAGTTCTTAAAAAAATACTATAAATGAGCGTCCGAGAGTAGTACGAGACAGATTAAAATCGAAAATAGTATAACAACGATTAAATTTAAGAATCATGCTGGATACAGGTTCGTTCTTCGCATAATTCGTTCTAGCAAACTGGGGGACTAGAAAAGGGTTATTCCGGAGAGTTCTACGTCTGATATATATATATATATATATATATATATATATATATATATATATATATATATATATATATATATATATATATATATATATATATATATATATATATATATATATATATATATATATATATATATATATATATATATATCGAGTAGTCCGAGAAGACTGAAGCAGTCGATGTTTCCCAGAATTAAATCGGTAACAAGCATTGCTTTCAAAACATTGCGTCGATCACTAAGCAAGTCAAGTCCAATGAGATTACATCTAAGTTCGTATCTGGGAAGGTTATGGGGGTCTTTCCAAGGCAGCTGACGTAAGGCAAAACGGACGAATTTATGCTGCACAGCTTCAATGCGTTGTACCCCGTTATGGTAATTAGGTGACTACACAACTGCAGAAAACTCGAGAGCAGAGCAAACCAGGGCAATATATAATGCTTTCAAGCAGTGTATGTTACTGAATGATTTCGTCATTCGGAAGATAAATCCGAGTTGTTTGGATGCCTTAGAAACGATATATGATATATAATCGCAAAACGTTAATTTGCTATCAAGTAGGACTCCTAGATCTTTAGTGCAGCTTACTCTATTTAGCTCGGTCCCAAGAAGCGAATAGTTGAAAATGATCGGTTTTCTTTTGCGACTGAACGTTATGATAGAACACTTTGAAGCATTTAGTACCATCCTGTTGACCTGACACCAATTACCGAAAATATCAAGTTGTTTTTGGAGAAATTTAGCATCGCTTTGGCTATCAATTTTTAAAAACAGTTTAAAGTCGTCTGCATACGAGAGCTTCAAGTACTTCAGGGAAAGATTAACGTCGTTGATGTAAAGCAGGAACAGAAGAGGTCCCAGGTGACTACCTTGTGGCACACCAGAGGTAATGGAAAACAAATTAGAAACAGTGTCACCAATTTTTACCGACATTTTGCGGTCAACGAGATAGAAATTTATCCAGTCTAAAAATCTACCATGGAATCCAAGGCGGTTAAGTTTCGCTAGAGCGATATCATGATTGATCTTGTTGAAAGCAGCTGATAAATCGGTATAAATAGTCAGTTTGATGACCCTTCTCCATCTCAGAAATGATGTGCGATGTATAACAAACGAGATTTGTATTTGTTGAACGCTTGGGAACGAATCCATGCTGGTCGGTAAATATGTACTGTGAGCTACAACGGTGCGTGAAATCCATGACAATCAGCTCAAATAATTTAGAAGGTGCACTTAATGACGCAATACCACGATAGTTAGAGATTATATGTTTATCACCTTTGTTGTGAACGGGGAATAATAGCGAGGTTTTCCAGATGTATGGAAATATGCCTGACGACAGCGAGCTATTGAAAACGTTTGACAATGGAGTTGCGATACTGGGAGCACATTTTTTAGCACAATTGACGGGATACCATCAGGGCCAGGATTCGCTGAGCATTTAAGACGCTTGCACGCTTCGATCACAACACCAATCGATATAGTGTTCGGAGAGCCGACAGATGGAAAGCAAGGTACATTATTAGCGGCTTCAGCAATGGAGTCGATTTTGCTTCAATATCACCGTTTACCGTAGTTTTCGACAGCTCACTTTCTTTTCTCTGTTCTGTACATATTTCCAAAAAGCTTTCGGGTTGTTTTTTAGATTATCCTGTGTTTTCTTTTGATAAGCTTCAAATAACTGTTTATTCAGATGTTTGTATGTTCTATTTTTCGAATATTTTCTCAGAGCGGATCTTTTTGCAGTTTCCAATTGTTTGAGTCTCTTGCATGACCATTTAGGCAGAAGGGTTTGAGACTTTCGGCACAAATTGATCGATGGCATAGAGAAAGACGTGGCTGATTTTTTCAGCAGCTTGATTGGTATCGCAATTCAAGAGTACGTCATTTGAATTTACGCTATCAAAAAATTGATTCATAGACACGAAAATCAGATTTTCGATAGTTGTATGCACTGCTTCAGTTATTTCACGAAATGCGATAGGTTGGCTAAAGTGAAGACTGATGAGAAGCGGTGGATGATGAACACATTCTTTAACTAGAGGAACAGGAGCTTTCAGAACTGATATACCATTTGCGATTATTAGCTTTAGAAACTCCGTTCAATTGTACTAATCCGGCGGTGCTGTAATCGTCTAACAGCTCAGTGGCCGTTGTTCCGATAGTTGATCGGCCAACGTCAGAAAAAAAGTAGTGAGGTGGCTGGAATTGCCATGATATTCCGCTGAAGTTGAAGTCATCCAGAATGACGATATTATCCGTTGTCTGCATTTTAGAAACGATCCATGACAATGATTGCGAGTGCTCGTTGATAAGTTGGGAGTCATTAGTACGATCAGGCCGAATGTGCAAGACACAATCGAAAAGAGTGTATTTTTCCATGCTTATTGCAACCCATATATGTTCAACACCTGATGATCCTGGAGGAATGATTAAACGACTTTCATAGCCAGAGCGAACAGCGAGTAGAACACCCCCACCACGACGTTTAGAACTGTTGAAAATAGAACGATCCTGACGATAGACGTTATAGTTATTACTAAATATTTGGCTCGATAATGTGTCACTATTTAGCCAGATTTCAATAAAAGTGTAAATGTCAAATTCATCGTCACAGTAGGCAAGGGAATATTCAGCAATGGATTAGTTGATGCCGCCCACATTTTGATAGTATAATGTGATAAGTCCGGAGTCCATGTTAGGTCGTTTATCTGGAACGCAAGGGGGGCTATTTGAAACGGTGCAGTTTTCTGACCCAGCTACGACTGGACATATACGTGTAGCAAATTTACCTGAGATACTGTGCTCAGTAACAGTTTCTTGAACATGGTTCATTGATGCTTCATCGGGCAGAGAAAAGGCGACATCATCGGGCAGATTGTATGCAGGACTTAGTTGGTTGAACCGAAAAGGTACAAGGTACGTCGAATCGGAATCAGCAACAGAGAACTGGAAGTGTATTCAGCTTTGAAAGTGCGTAGTAACTACCGTAGCCTCGGAAGGACATAAACTGTTCTTGTGTTTACCTGACAGAGCAGGGGAATCAACTGACTCATTACCAAAAAGCTCTTCTGATGAAGCAACGTACATTGATTGTTATGTAGAATAGTCGATCCTGAGCTTGGCTTTTTCCAACCGCTTCTTATACAGGGGGCACTGCGTACTCCATGCGTAATGATTAACTTCGAGTACATCCTTGTTTGATAAATATTTAAGCTCATTTTGCTTGTGGTAATTAATACATTTGACCAGACTGACATTCGTTAGCAGCATGTCCACACGCGCATTCAGGACAGCAAATTATATTCTCGCATGTCACGGCTTTATGACCGTATTCAGAGCACTTATAGCATCGCATGACATCGATTACCTCAAATACTCTACACCGTTCCCAACCGATATTAATACGTTGTAGCTTCATTAATTTATTAAAAGTAGAAGCGTCACATTCAGCTATAACGGTTGAATCACTTCGATTTTCTTTGTTCAGTATTCTGATAACTTTCAGCTCACTTGAGTCAGGTAGATCATTTTGCAGCTTGATTTTGTCAACAAGGTCATCCTCAGTCAATACATCCGTGATGCCTACAATTTTTACTCTTGGTCGTAGTGGTTTTAGAGGTTCGATCTCATAGTTCTCAGGCAATAGATTCTTTGCATTATCTATCAGTTTTTTTTCAAATTCAGTGGACTCGCAGCTAACTGAAACAGCACCGGTCTGACGATATTGAACATTTTTGACAGCAAAGGCGACTGGATCAATTTTCTGTTGGATGAGCTGTTTCGTAGTTTCAACCGATTGGCCATTCTTGGGTTTAAACAAAACAGTTCGTTTCATTTTTTGGATCGTATTGTTACTAGTTTCTGCGGATATGTAGATGGTGTCACCTCTGCATCATTAGTAATCAATTGTGATCCTTTTTGAGAAATTAACTTGCGCCTCTTGCCAGATCGCAATAAACCACCATCGTCAGATGAATGCTTCGTAGTATCACCACTTGGAAGAGCTTTGCGTTTTGTCTTTTTACCCGATCGAGTAACCGTAGCAAAAGTTTCAGGTTGAACAATTGTGTCATGAGTACGACTATCTAGAGCTGAGTCGATACGCGACACTAAGCGATCCTCTATTGCAATGCATTGACATTTTATCGTGCTTGCTAGTTTCGATTCGAGACCATCCACAGTTGTTGATAACGAATCCACTTTGCTTAGTAGATCAGTGCATAGTTTCATCACAGTGTTCAGTGTGGTTTGATTTTTGCGACAGTCGAAACACATGTATTCAGTCCGATATTTTCACGCATCAGACCCAAACAAGCATTATTAAGAACAGAGCATTTCAAATGCAGCACTTGGTTACAGCCACCGAAACAATATATACGATCAGATACAGAGAGAATGCTCGTAGAACAAACACTGCATTGAACATAAGTCATTTTCTTCCTCTTCGCCCCTGAGCGGGCAACACAACCGCGGAGATGCCGACCAAACAATTGATATTGAAGCGTCACAGTTCAACCGAAAAATAAAACTATTTTACAAATAACACGCCGAATAAATATGGCGCGCACTAGAAAATAATGTCGAATCCAAGCACTTGTAGGAAACTACAATCTAGCGCAAATTTAACCATTAGGTTTTACGATATCGCGTTGTAATTTGCTTTAGAGTTTGCACAATCAACTAACACGTCTGCATCAACAGGCAGCATTATTATTTGCATTATCCATCTTTTTCGAGTTCAAGCATACCCTCGCTTTCCCGTTCTTTTTCAAAACTGGTACCAACGGGTTGGTTCATTCCGAGTAACATTCCTTAATTACATCCAACTGTTTGAATCGTTCCATATCTGTATATTGGTGGGTTGCGTGGCATCGCCCCCTCTTGCAGCTTTATCTCATGTTCTATCAGGTGTGTTCTTCCAAGTTTACCCGTGGAGGTCAATACGAAACTTCTGACGGTATCGGTAAGTTCTTTGTACTGCTCTAGTGTGAGGTAGTGTTCCGTTTCTATACTATCCGGGTCTGGTGTTGTATCTGTTGGTCCTTCATATATTTCGATGTCCAGGCTTTCGTCAGGCTCCTCATCTGTGCTGACATTTGGCGAATCATTGGCATGTTCGATAGCGAAACACGATATCGGTTCATCTTTGAGTTCAATCGTTTCTAGTTCTTTCGGTCCATTCCCCAAGTCGATCATAGGTTTTATATTAAACTAATCACAGAAGTCCGACCCCAAAATCAATTTCCTTGAAATTTCAGGTACACTACAATCGTAGGGATTACCCTGGTTACCCTTTTATAGGTAAACGGAATATTTAGGAATCCTAGACACCTATGGTTCGTTCCATCCGCCGTCGAAGCCCGAATCGAGGCTGGTTTTATTTTTAAACCATACCTTTCCAAGGAGTTCAGAACACTAATTTCTGCCCCGGAATCCAATAGGGCCTCCAATTCTGTTTCGAAAATTTTAACTCTAAGGTGTAAATATTTTTACTCGAATTCGTATATGATAAACCTGTAGTAGTGGATCGTAGTTCAGGCATGCTTTCATTGAATTTGGAATTTCATTGTCTGGCGAGGTGATCGAATTCACTGACTCCCACCCCTTTATTCGTTTCCCTTTTGACATAGTTCTGTTTGGTTCGAACACCGTCCACAACTACGGATTGTTCTACCTAAACTGCCGCAATCGTAGCAGAAAATCAGCCTTGGTTTCTTACATTGTCTCCAACCGTGTCCCTCTTCTTGGCAGTTCCAACACTTTATTTGTACTACTTCTGGGTTAACTCTCCCCTCGCTCATTTTGTTCTCTTGGCTGTCGCAGTCCATGCCTTGAGTTGTGCGAGAATGATGGGTTTCTATAGGGGTGGCCTCCCACAGCGTTCAGTGGGCTTGAATCCTCACTACCATCGTCGCTGTAGCCCGCTTCTATTTGATTGATCGGTCGTCGTGTCGAGGCGCATGTTGTCCTAAATCACATCGAATTTCCTTCGTCTTGATAGAGGTTTGGATAACATGCGGTTCAATTTATCTATTTCCGATACGAAGGCAATAAATGGTTTTCCTCGTAGCTGTTTCCGTTCTTGTATTCTAAACCTTATCCCTTGATCTTTGTTTGGATTTCCGAGAGGTGATGTTGGTTACGAATACCTCTCATGTATTCAAGTCGTCTACGTATGTGAAGAACCAATCTGCTGCTGCTCCCTCGAGTAGCATGTGTATATCTCTCAACAATGTCTGCTTGGAAACTCCCTCTCGTTCGGCTACTTTTCTGGCTTTGTAAAAGGAAATTTTCAATCGTTGTGGACCTTGACTCACCGGAAAAATGCAATTTCTATTTTTCCACGCGACCATATCCCTCATTCTGCCTTCTATGCCTTTGTCTACGGTGCAGTTCCCCGAGACTGATCGAATGTCTTGACGATCGTTGGCTTTAGTGATTTGACGATAGTCGACTTCCTTGGTTGGAGTATGAATCATCTTCCCTGTTTCCGTTCCATGATTGCTGTTCAGAATCGTCGCTCGATTCTGTCTCTTGGTCCAGTTCCGTGAGATCGGGATACGGTACGGACAAATTCCGTTGTTGATTGTTAGAGTTTGTTTTTAATACTCCATTGTGAGGATGCCGTAATGGTAAATTTCATTGTTGACCGTTTGAATTCGTTTGCCCGACCTCGTTGTGAGAATGTCGTAATGGTTGCTTGCTTTGTTTAACGTTGGAGTTTGTTTGTCCTACTCCGTTGAAAGAGCTCCTCTGATTGTCCGTCTCCCAGTCGGTCGCATTTCGATATTTACTATTCGTGTTCTTCGCATTGTTCGTCTTTACCTGTTCCATCAAGTCTAATAGTCTTTTGCATTACCTCCCATTCTCACTGGCGCTCGCTGAGGGATTGCCCCTTTCGATGTGTCTAGTGGGTTATTGAGAGCGGGCACGCCGGTTTGTTTCGTTGTCTCCTCAGAAGTGGTGGTGGTCTTTACCTGGTCTGAGCCACCTAAACCTCCCTCGGCAATTACGGGTGCCGAGGGCGGTTTAGGTGGCTGCCATGCTATTAATTTGGTTCTTATACGGGGAGAGTGAGGGTTCAAACTAAAAATGTTGCACGACCTTTTCAATTCGCCGTGTCACTCTTTAGCGCGGTACCAATAATGCGAAACCCTTGATTCCAGTTTCGGTTCCCCCTTCCCAGCTAAAGCTTTTTCTAATGTAATTAGAAAATGTAATGTAATCAGCCCTCAATATACGGACATTCATCGCTAATGTTGGTTAGCAAACGACTAAACAATGCGTAATTCAGGCCCCAGTGTGGTTCTTAGCCTCTTGTCCAGTAACTCCTATCCCTACCTCCCCGCGGTGCCGGCTGGAGTATGAGCAACCATAGGAAAGATCGGATAACCAACCCCGGTGGGACCTTGGTCGTATGCTGAGAGGGAAAGGGGTCCTCTTTAGAGGATGTCGGAGCTAAATCCAAGTGGGCTATTCCACCGACGAGATTGCCCTAGTGCTAGTTGGGATGTTAAACAGAGCAAGCACGATGATCTTCCGGTGAGACAAGGGGTTTGCGTAGGAATAATAAGCCACCCATAAAATATCTATGGCAAATAATAAGTTGGGAACTGTCTTTATAGTGCTGGGCAAGATGCGTCAGCGAGTGATTGGGTGGCAGTCGATCAACGCTAGGATATGTAAGTTGAGAATTAAATGCCGTTTTTTCAATTACATCATCATTAACGTGCACTGCCCACACGAAGGGAGATCCGATGACGAGAAAGAAGCGTTCTACGTGCAGCTGGAAAGAGCCTATGACGACTGCCCACACAGAGACGTGAAAATTGTCATCGGTGAAAAGAATGCCCAGGTAGGAAGGGAGGCAATGTACCGACCGGTAATCGGGCCGAACAGCCTGCATGCCGCATTGAATAACAACGGCCAACGATGTGTCAACTTTGCGGCCTCCCAAGGAATGGTAGTCAGAAGCACCTTCTTTCCCCGCAAGGATATCCACAAAGCTACCTGGAGATCACCTGACTAACAGACCGAAAACCAAATCGACCACGTTTTAATCGACAGAAAATTTTTCTCGGACATAAAAAATGTTCGCATCTACCGTAGTTGGATTCGGACCACTACTTGGTTGCTGTATGCATGCGCTCAAAACTTTCGACGGTGGCTACCCAACGTCGAAACCGAACGTCGCGGTTTAACATCGTGCGGCTCCGGGATACTGGAGTAGCTCAAGATTACGCGCAGCAGTTGGCAGTGGCTCTACCAAAGAAAGGGCAGTTTGGTGCAGCTACTCTTGAAGATGGCTGGAGATCCGTTCTGCCATAGGTAGCACTGCATCAGAAACGCTAGGTACGGCGGCTCCGAACGTAACGAACGACTAGTTCGACAACGAATGTGAACAGTTAATGGCCGAGAAGAATGCAGCTTGGGCGAGCAAGCTGCAAAACCGGACGAGAGCAAACGAGGAGCGATACCGACAAGCGCGGAACGGATTAAACTCGGTATCCCGTGGAAAAATGCACCAACAGGAAGACCGAGATCGCGAAGCGAAGGAACAGCTGTTCCGTGCTAATGACACAAGGAAGTTCTACGAGAAGGTGAACCGTTTGCGCAGAGGCCATGTGCCACAGAGTGATATATGCAAGGACACCAACGGGAATCTTCTCACGAACGACTGTGAGGTGATCGAGAGGTGGTGTGCGGAGGATGATAGACTGCCGGTCCCAGACCACCAATAAGTCGAGGAAGAGGTAAGTCGGTTGAAAAATAAGGCTGCTGGCGTTGACCAACTACCAATCCAGCTACTAAAACACGGTGGTAATGCACTAGTGAAAGCACTGCACTGGGTCGCTACCAAGATCTGGGAGGACGATATTTTACCGGAGAAATGGATGGAAGGAATCGTGTGTCCCATCTACAAAAAGGGCGACAAGCTGGATTGCTGCCCATACCGCGCGATTACTCTGCTCACCGATTGCAAACGAATTCGTGGGACAATATCAGAAAGGATTTATGGGCGAACGCTCTACCAATGACCAAGTGTTCGTCGACGGGTGTTGCAAAAGTGCCGCGAATACAATGTGCCCACACATCACTTATTCATCGATTTCAAATCAGTCTACGACACAATCGATCGAGATCAGCTATGGAAAATCATGCACGAATACGGTTTTCCAGATAAACTGACGCGATTGGTCAAAGCAACGATGGATCGAGTGATGTGCGTTGATCGAGTATCGAAGGTAAACTCGAGTTCATTCGAAACTTGCAGAGGGCTACGGCAAGGTGAGGGCCTTTCGTGTCTGCTATTTAAAATTGCTTTAGAGGGTGTGATAAGAAGAGCGAGGATAGACACGAGTGGCACGACTTTCTGCCTGTTCAGCTACTTGGTTTTACTGATGATATTGACATTATGACACGCAAGTTTGAGAAGATGGAAAATACGTACATCGGACTAAAGGCTGAGGCCAAGCGGATTGGGCTAGACATCAATGTGTCAAAGATAAAGTACATCAATGTGTCAAAGACAAGTACAAAGTACATTACTTTGAACAGCGCAGGATGCTTCGATCGAGCAAAATTCGCCGTCGTATGAAGTTAATTATCTACAAAACGCTGATTAGACCAGTTATCCTCTACGGGCCCTAGTCCTGGACAATGCTTGAGTATGATCAACGCGCACTTGGTGTTCTTGAACAGAAGGTGTTGCGAACCATCTTTGGCGGAGTGCGGATGGAAGACGGTACGTGGAAAAGGCGAATGAACTATGAACTGCACCAGTTGCGGGGAGGACCAACCCTCATCCAAACGGCCAAGGACGGGCGGTTACGGTGGGCTGGGCATGTTTTTAGAATGTCGGAGAACAATCCGGTTAAAATTATCCTTGATAATGATCCGACCGGCATAAGAAGAAGAGGCACGCAGCGGTCAAGATAGATCGATCAAATTGAGCACGACCTGCGGACTTTTCGCAGCTACCGAGGCTGGCGGAGAACAGCCATGAACCTAGTTGAATTGAGACGCCTCCGGTATACAGCAGAGACCCGCGTGGTCTACGACTGAAAGAGTAAGAGTAAGTCATCGCTAATGTTAATTGTCGACCGATAATTTCGACCTTCGTTTTGGTCTTCCCTTAACAAACTTCTTAATCGTCTTTGCTTCCTCAGAACCGCTGGTTGTACATCTTCGTTAGCGGAACTGACATATTTTCCACGAAGTGAATAATAGCACCAGTTCCGAAACTACATTGATCATCCCGAATTTCCCCAGTCGCATGATCGCCTCTCGTTTCTGAACCAGCCACAAGAGTGAAATAGAACATACTTCCGAAGATTTAGCGGGTCATGAACTTTGCAAAGGTCGACGGCCACTTTCGGCAACCCAAACAAACATACAATTAGGTGCGATGCTAGATCAAGTCAAGCAATTGGTGCGTGCAAAGAACGGCGGGAAAACAACTGGTATGTGTTATCGCAGATCGTTGCTCAGAGCTTTTAACAGCAAAGGAACAGCTTGATTTCGTAAACTCGCTTTTGATACAGTTTCTAACATTTATTATACTTTTGCCATATGAAGAATATGTACAATTAATTTAGCATGTTGCCATACTAGCTAATCTAATAAAGCTAATACACATTTAAATAATATCACTTCAAACAATGTACTCTTTATAAAGTCCAATCAATCGTTCAATGAGAGGAAAATTGCGAAATATCCACAAATCCATTTCGAATCGATAAGATTCTTACAAGCTAACAAAACGTGTGATAAACCCACTGCGCTCAATCGCAAAAAATATTCCTGGTTTCTATGTGTCGGTTTTGCTTGTTATGCTTTGTGCGAGAATTCGTTGAAAACAAGCGGTTAAATTTTGCGCATTTTTTTGAACTACATTTCATCAAAGACTAACAGATATGACACTATGAGTAAATTCTTCTAAAAATTACTTTTCATGGGGTACTAGTTCCACCTATTGAGGTTTCTATGCCCGGTGAAAAATGAACGGCGGCCCTACTGAAAAATGGGTGGCCAACACGTTTCCTGATGAAAACAAAACAATATGTAAAAGCGATTCACACGCAGCATCAAGCGACTATCGCCTGCATGGAACGATTACGGAACAACAACATTAATTGTAAGCAATTCATATGAAAGGACACTACGTGAAGTTCACGGAAAATTATAACGTCGGATACGTGAGCAATATTCGGCTAAAAAAATTAATAAAAATAATCTGGACGTTGACGGAAGTTGATTGATCGTCTGAATCGTGTTTAATACATGCGTTTCCTGATGAAAACAAACCAATCTCATTTGCATTTGTGGTTGTAAGTGAGCTGTCAGAGAGCCTATTATTAAACTGCGCAAAATTTTATTATCGGTACATCCCTTGTGTTATGTAAAAGGTTGCAAATCGTTCCCGATGTAAAATAAACTTATAGTCATCAAGGCTATTTATGATTCTGTTGGTATTTCCAGCCGAAATTAAGTGGCAGCAGACCAGAAACAAGTAAATGTCGTAACAAAACATGGGTATTTTGTATTGCGTTGGAAGATGAAAAGTCGGCACAATTCTGTTTTTAATTCAACAATATGTATTGAATCTGTATTCTGCATGAAATATCCATGGATGTATAGACATCGGTACATTACAAATATTTTTGTATGAATGCCAACTCTTTTGGTAAAAAGAACATGCGAGTACTGCCCTAACTAAAGGAACATTCGAAATGACTATTAAAATGGTTGAAGAATCCAATTTGAGTGGCCTGTCAAACGAATGGCTATACGAACTATATAAAACCTGTTTTAATCCACCTAGTGGTGTAATGATGCCTTTCTCGTGTATAAAATTGTGGTATTCTATTCAATTTTTTTTTTTTCTTCTGTTATTTAAAGAAACCAAGGGTTTGCTTGTTCATAAACTAGTAGAACATACAGAATAAAACAATATTTTGCTCGCGTAGGTTATTCTTAAGAAAACGAAGTGGGTTCACTATTATATGCATTTCCGGCACCGGATCTCGAAAACCGGTATAATCGAAGTCGGCTCATACAGCCACCAACTAACAAGACGTACAACCTCTACTGTGCGATTTCTATTTGTACACTCTTAAAATATTGAAAGGATTTCCTTTTTGTTCACTATTAAAATATTGAAAGAACCTTCATGTTTGATTGTTCATCTTAAATTGATTTTATTCAAATGTTTCAAACTTGAACTAACCTACTGCCTGTTCTACGATGTACATAAAGGTGAGAGGAGCCAGTTACAATTCATTCGTTGAATAAATTGTTAGCGGGAGAGAGGAGAAAGAGAGAGAATATCGATTGGTGCAACAATGCAAAAGAAGGCGATTGAACCTATAGCGCATTACGCAACCCTCTTAGAAATAAACGTTCAACGGTGGTCCTTCATTGGTTCAATACGTTGGATCATTAGTCCAATGAAAGTCCAATCAATCGTGCAACGGGAGACCAACAGACCAATGTCGTTCAACAAGCGCTCAAAGACTAACAAAATAGAACGGCCTGCTGAGAATGAAGGGAAAGAAATGTCGCATAGGCGGATAGTGTGGGAAGCTTACTTAGCTTGCTGTGTGCAGCATATGTTGCAACACGGCCGGCTAGCATGGGAACTTAGTGTGAACCATATGGTTGGCTCTTGGGAAATGTAACGATCGTCGAGTGTTTTTACGACCTGTTACTAATTTAGATTCATGGTACTTGAAGGATAAAGGATCTAAGGATGGTGTTTGGGATTTTAGTGCATGTTCGGTTTAAGTTTATGATCTGTGATCAGAGAAGGATTGGTTAGAGATCGTGTGAATGCTGGGATGTGGAAAAGTATTTCGTTTGGGTTAGTCGGGTCAATATTATCATGCTACACAACTAGTTTTTATTCAAATTTTGAAGATTTTATACAATTTTACCATCGCACTCTAAATGACGATTTAAATGTTTGTTGTATCCGAAAACATGCAGTAATTTTTTGTAGGACTATAACACCTTTCATTTGAGCCTAAGATTGACAATAAAGGTTTTGAGCCCAGTTTACAACATTTTTTTACGGTTTTGTTCCGCCAGTTTAAGTGACGGTGTACAATATTTAACACACTTTACCCTATAACCTCTGAACCGGAAGTTTGATCCGGATGAAATTCAGGAGTTCCGTATGGGACCCTGAGACCTTTCATTTGAATCTAAGTTTGTGGAAAACGGTTAAATCATCGTTGAGAAAAGTGAGTGAGATCCATTTTTGAATATTTCGCTATTCGCTACTGATAATGACTATCGATTTGTGTAGTTTAGAAAAAATTTTACGTTTTTTGTTTCGCCGGTTTAAGTGACGGTGTACAATATTAAACACACTTTACAATATAACTCCGGAACCGGAAGTCGGATCCGGATGAAATTCAGGAATACCGTATAGCACCGAAAGACCTTTCATTTGAATCTAAGTTTGTGGAAATAGGTCAAACCATCGCTGAGAAAAATTAGTGAGATCCATTTTGGAATATATAACCGCTATTTCCGGTACTTCCGGAACCGGAGACTGGGAACCAGGATAGCTGGAATCGGTTTGTTTAGTTGCCTACTGATAATGACTACCGTTTTGTGTAGTTTTGAAACCAGTTTAGAAAATTTTTTAAGTTTTTGGTTTCGCCGGCTTAAGTGACGGTGTACAATATTGAACACACTTTACAATATAACTTTAGAACCGGAAGTCGGATCCGAATGAATTTCAGGAATTCCGACCGTTAGACCTTTCATTTGAATCTAAGTTTGTCAAAATCGGTTCAGACATCTTCGGGAAAACCTAGTGAGATTATTTGATACTTATACACACACATACATACATACACACACAGACATTTCTCAGCTCGATGAACTGAGTTGAATGAGCCAATTTTACTAGTCGGGTTTTCAAATGATTGCATAACCCTTCTATATGAGAAAGACAAAACCTGTTTTAATCCACCTAGTGGTGTAATGATGCCTTTCTCATTTTCATTTCTGCTGCAGTATACAGGAGATACTGCAGCAGAAATTCTTCGAAATACTAAGAGTGTTCGGTTACCGGTACCCTTTTATTTTAATCTCATAACGTCTGACTTAGTGCACATTATGCGTATATCTATACATCAATGGAAAGCTAAAGTCCCGAGCTAACAACTGATTAAGGAATTAAGTTGATTGATTTGATTGAAAAAAAATTATTATCAATTTAGTAAAGTGATAAATTTTTGCAATGTCCAAAAAGTTGTTCGGTTATCGGCACCCCAAGAAATTTAGGAAAAATGTAAGTAAAAAATGCAATTATTCAAAGGAAACCCGGAATTTATTCTTTTCGGAGGCTTTGTCGGAATGGCGAATCTGCTTTATGCTACAAGTTACGGTGGGGTGCCGGCAACGGAACACTGCCGGCAACCGAACACCTTCCCCTACAATTTAAAAAAAAGTACGGGTGTGTAATGTCAGAGACATAACTGGATGTCGTGAATACGAATATGACACACTTTATTTATGCTTCCGAATTCGAATTGGTAGTTCATCGATTGTTTGAATTGTGCAACTTTCCCCTCTTTCATTACTAGAAATTTAAACGATGCGCTTAGACTAAATTACAGATTAGTTACATTAAACATTCTGAAACGCACTTAAATACTATGAAATAAGCAGTATAGTTCTTTATAATAAAAAATGGTGACGATTTGAGTTAGTTCAGCACGCAGACTGAATTCTAAACCCATATTCCAGAACCAAGCTCTAAAACATGAAGACGATTTTTCGCCATGACTACCAGAATGGGTTTTATAGAGTACAGTAAAGTAAATTTCCGCATAATTCTTTAGGAGTATTATTATGGTTCTAAAAAGAACCGAATAGAAGAAGTCTGGAATAAAGAACTGGATCCTGAGTTCAAGAACTAAATTTAGAACCAATAACAGACTCAGAATCCAGTTTCAATTCTAGAATTGCAATTTCGAAACTCAAATTAGTTCCGGAATACAGTTCCAGAATCCAGTTTCAGCACGCAGGCTCTGAATTCTAAACCTATATTGCGGAACTAAAATCTGAAAATTGAACTTCTCGTTACGACTACCGAAAACCAAATGATGGCAGGTGCTCTCTCCGTCGCTGATGGTTTAACTCCCGCGATGGCAGTCTGCTCGCCTTGAAGGCCAGCAAGCGAATGAAAGTTGCTACCTGAGCAGCGATGCCAGATAGTAGTAATGTCATTTCCGTAGATTGGAATTTTTCTCGGAAACGCTCACGGTGAAAAGCTTTTATTTTTTTTTTCTCGCCAGACAAAACTTGTTTCCGTAGTTCTCCGATGGTACATTTTAATTTCCGTAGAAAAAATCCAATTCCCGTAGATTTTGTCTACGGATCCGTAGATCCGTAGAAAATGTTCGAATCCGTAGATCTATGGAGATTTCCGTAGATCTGACTTCGCTGTACCTGAGCGTTTGAGGTTTTAACCACGCAAAAGGCGCTCTCTCCGTCGCTGCTAGTTGATGGTTTAACTCTCGCGATGGCAGTCTGCTCGCCTTGAAGGCCAGCAAGCGAATGAAAGCTGCTACCTGAGCGTTTGAGGTTTTAACCACGCAAAAGGCGCTCTCTCCGTCGCTGCTGGTTGATGGTTTAACTCTCGCGATGGCAGTCTGCTCGCCTTGAAGGCCAGCAAGCGAATGAAAGTTGCTACCTGAGCGTTTGAGCTTTTAACCACGCAGAAGGCGCTCTCTCCGTCGCTGCTGGTTGATGGTTTAACTCTCGCGATGCCAGTCTGCTCGCCTTGAAGGCCAGCAAGCGAATGAAAGTTGCTACCTGAGCGTTTGAGGTTTTAACCACGCAAAAAACGCTCTCTCCGTCGCTGCTGGTTGATGGTTTAACTCTCGCGATGGTAGTCTGCTCGCCTTGAAGGCCAGTAAGCGAATGAAAGCTGCTACCTGAGCGTTTGAGGTTTTAACCACGCAAAAGGCGCTCTCTCCGTCGCTGCTGGTTGATGGTTTAACTCTCGCGATGGCAGTCTGCTCACCTTGAAGGCCAGCAAGCGAATGAAAGTTGCTACCTGAGCGTTTGAGGTTTTAACCACGCAAAAGGCGCTCTCTCCCTCGCTGCTGGTTGATGGTTTAACTTCCACGACGTCTGCTCCCATCGAACGCACGAAAAGAAATGATCGATTTTCACCACGGTTCCCCTTTTATACGCATTCAGTTGAAGATATGTGCCTGACTACCTCAAAATCGTCGTCCTTGCGCGAAAAACCCAAGCGAAAGTAAAGAGTTTTCCGCATTATTTTGAAATTTGGAGAAAACTTAATTTTTGAGTTGTTTGTGGTTATCTCACACTGTTCAAAATCCTGATCATATTTTTGATGAAATGGTGAAAGAATTATGTTACTACCATTAATACAAGTCGAGATATTCACGATTAAGTTCTGCCCATTCTTCCATATGGCTAATTTTGAAAAGGCACCCCATAGTGAAGTAAGTCGTATTCACGACAAAAGATTAGAAAATAGTTTTGAAGATTTCTGTTGCATACTACTACTACATTGATACACTACATATGATTTTAAGTTAGTGAAAATCTATTCAATCATATGTGAAAGAGTGAAGTGAGCATTTTGTCATATTTGTTTATTATTGTCGGTACTTCCGGAACCGAAAGCTTGATATCGGCATAGTGACATTCGGTTCATTCAACCATACACTAATATGACCTACAAATTTATTTATGATTCTCTATGGAGATATGAATTTTGGAAAAAATGTACTGCTAGTCGAACTGCATCAGATGCTTTGCAAACTAGAGAAATTAACTAGCAAATATAAACAGAGGTTGTCGGTTTAGCCATCTCCGAGAAAAATGAGTGACATTATTTTCACATTTTAAAAGCATGATTTCCACATTTTTGGTGCATATCAGTCTGTAATTCCGGAACCGGAAGTTGGATCAAAATGAAATTTTGGAACGTTGTATGAAACCATGAGACCTCTAATTTGAATCTAAGTTTGTGAAACTCGGTTCAACCATCTTTGAGAAAATTGAGTGACATCAAGTTTGGTGCATACCATCCTGTAATTCCGAAAGCGGAAGTTAGATTCACACGATATTCAGGAACTTTTTATGAGACCATGAAACCTTTCATTTGAATCTAAGTTTGTGGAAATCGGTTAAGCCATCTTCGAGAACAGTGAGTGGCATTATTTCACATTTTTGGTGCATATCACCCTGTTATTCCTGAACCAGAAGTTGGATTCAATTGAAATTCAGGAACTTTTTATGGGACCGTAAAGCCTTTCGTTTGTATTTGAGTTTGTGAAAATCGATTCATCCATCTCCTGGGAGAGTGAGTGACATTACATTCAGAGTTTTGGTGAATTATTTCTACAATTTTGATGCATATCACCCTGTAGTTACGGAACTGGAAGTCGGATCCAAATAAAATTCCGGATCTTTGTATGGGACCATGAGACCTTCCTTTTGAATTTAAATTCTTGAAACAGAGAATTTTACAGTAAGCACGCAACCTCTGGAAGCAGGGTTCAAGTGGAAAGAAAATTGGGATATTCTTATATCTTACGACCTAACATTTGAATCTAAGTTTGTGAAAATCGGTTCAGCCATCTTTGAGAAACGTGTATGACTATTTTTTTCCCTTTTTTTGGTGCATATCATAAAAATTTATTGAAAAGTATGCTCAATTTTTTTGGAAATTTCTTAACCGATTTTCACAAACCTAGGAGCACAAAAAAGAACTCAAAATTTTTCACAAAGTCCCAGAGAAGTTGATCCAGATTAGACTTCCGGTTTTGGTATTACAGTGCGATTAGTGAAAATTTTCAATTTCATGAGCATTTTTTCACAAGCGATGACGAGTTTTTATAAAACCTACTGTTAAATTGATCTAGTTGCCATATCTTGTTAGTTAGTGAATATATAAAACTGCTTTGGGACTACTATTTCCCGGTTTCCACTTCCGAAAACACCGATAATAGTGAAGAAAATCTCCAAAAACGGAACTCACTTCGATTTCTCGGCAACGGCTTAGCTGATTATCACGAATCATGATTGAAATTAAAGCTCACATTGTCTTTAAATATACTGTGCAATTTAAGCTTGATCCGACTTCCTGTTCCGAAGTTATAGGGAGATGAGTGTCAAAAAATTCAAATTGTCATTCAAATAGACGATGCAAAGCTAGTACGCGACGGTACGTGCGGTTTTGCTCCGTTCGCAGCGCGCTTTGTTCAATTTCGTGTAACGTGCAGGGTTGCCACATTAAAATTGATATTTTTCAGGTGAAAAAAATGTAAATTTCCAATTCTTTTATTCAATTTGTATCTACTTGTTAGTGTTATTACGAGATCATGATAACCATGCGTTTCTATAAAAATATATTGATTGCCTTTCTCACATAGAAAGTTTATGGAATCACTTGAATAATTGATTAGTGAAAATTGGCCCAGAGGGCTAAGTGTTCTATTCATTCGACACAGTTCATCGAGCTGAGCAATGTATGTGTATGTGTCAAATATTGTCACTTATAAAATAATGAATCTCGTAGTCCTACAGGTTCCTATTGAATTTCACACCGTCATTTAAAGTGACGATTCTTAAAACTGATTCAATTTGTGGGCTATATTAGTTACATAATAAACGAACCGACTTCGGATATACCGGTTCCAAGTTCCCGGGTCCAGAGGTATCGGAAATAGTGGTAAAAAAGTTGAAAACGAGACTCACTCAATTTTCTCAGAGATGATTTGATCGATTTCCACAAAGAGGCTCAAACAAAAGCTCCAATAGTCTCATAGGCTGCTGTTTAATTTCATCAGAGTCCGGCTTTGTTTATTTGTTTATTTGGAGTAGGGAAAAGCCCACTGGAGCTGAGCATCACCAAATTTTAGCTCTCTCTCCAGCAGGCATAAAACCTCTCATCTTTTGTACCAACAGATTATAATTATCCAAATGATACATTTCCTTAAATTACATTGGTTACTACTACACACAGCACCATTCTTATCTCTAATACTAATACTGATACTTATACAATACTAATAGCTAGTGAGGCAAAAATCTTAGAAACAAATTCTTTATGCTGTTATGAGTTAAGTGAAAATCGAAAGCATTTGAGCAACGATTAAATAGACGGCACATACTAACGAAAGGCTCGTTGTGACCGTAATTGGTTCTAGCGGAAGGAAGACGGAGAAAAGTATGAGTTCGAAGAACACGACGGCGAATATTGAAGTCTAGTGAACGTAAGAGTTCAGAACAATCGATTCGAGATTGAAGCAGATCTGCGACGAAAGTTGCCTTAAACACGTCTCTACGAACAGACAATAGATCGAGACCTATGAGCTTGCAACGGTCTGAGTAAGTCGGAAGATTTAGAGGATCTCTCCAAGGAAGTTTGCGAAGCACGAAACGAATGAATTTATGTTGGATGGCTTCTATACGCTGAATATCATTTTGATAATAAGGTTACAAAACAACAGCTGCGTATTCGAGTGTAGAACGAACCAGAGCACAATATAGCGCTTTTAGGCAATGTATATTCTCGAAGCATCTGGTAACACGAAAAATAAATCCGAGTAACTTAGAAGCTTTGTTGATTGTGTAATCCACATGCTGCTTGAAGTTCATTTTTGAATCCAGGATAACTCCTAAGTCTTTAACGAACGATTCTCTTTTAAGAACGGTTTGTGAAATAGAGTAGTCGAATTTTACCACTGAGTGTTTTCGTGTGAACGACATAATTGAACATTTCGAGGAACTCCGGAGCTGACTGCAAACGGTGATGTAAAGCAGTCACCAATTTTCACTGAAATTTTGCACCCTATTAGGTATGAGCTAAGCCAGCTCAGAAAAGAACCATTAAAACCAAGTCTACTTAGTTTGGAAATGGTAATCTGATGATTTATCTTATCAAAAGCCGCAGAGAAATCGGTGTATATGGCATCTACTTGTAGTCGTGCTTGTAAGGATTGAATGATAAACGAAGTATATAATACAAGATTTGTAGATGTACATCGTTTCGGCATAAAACCGTGTTGGCTCTCGGATATATAATTTGAGCAGTTATGTGTAATAAAGTCCAAGACAATCCGTTGGAATAATTTAGATACTGCACATAACGCCGCTATTCCTCGGTAATTGGAAATTTCGTTTCTGCGTCCTTTTTAAAAAACTGGGAAGATGTATGATTCTTTCCATAAGTCGGGGAAAATTCCTTCTCTTAAGGATTTGTTAAATAATATCGATAATGGAACTAGCAGACTGCTAGAACATTTTTTCAGTAAAACAGATGGAATGCAGTCTGGACCCACACTGAAAGATGATTTCAGCTTAGAACATGCTTTGCTCACTACAGCCGTCGTAATATTGGGATAAGGACCTATGGGAGTAAGCAGAGGAACGTTACGGGATGCTTCGGCGGTCTGTTCATCCGTTAGAAGTTCGTCAGAGAAAACACTGCTGAAGTGCTTGCGGAAGAGATCACAAATAGCAGGTGATGATGTTCCTTGAACACCATCGAGTGACATGTGAGTTGGGAATCCCGTTTCTTTACGCTGTTCATTAACGTAGTGCCAAAAGCTTTTTGGGTTTGTCCTAAGACTACTCTGTATCCGATGATATGCTTGGTAGAGAGTCTTATTCAACCGTTTATAGCGATGATTTGGATACGAATAGTGCGATCTGAGATGGAGTGAAGGATTTTTGGTCAACTTTTTCAAAGCGGATCGCTTAGAACATTTAAAGCCTTTCAGGGTGGAATTCGACCAAGGTGGATGTAGTGCTTCACGTTGTGTCTATTTCGGTATGTACTGGTCAATGGCGTATAAAATAATGTGTGTCCAAGTCGATACTGCAGAATTACAATCGCTGTTTGATAGTAGAGACATCCAGTCCAATGATGAGAGAAAAGTGTCCATTGCAATGTAATCTCCTTTTTTGAAATCATAGTAGATTGATTCAACGATGTTTTTAAAAGTAACAGTTGGTTGGTCACGAATATTGATTCGAAGAGGAGGATGATGGTTACAAACTTTGACCAGTTTAGTTTAGGCGCCGATTAGAGTAAGAGAATCGGAAAGTTCCTGGCTGGCAAAACAAAGGTTAAGCAACCGACCATTGCTGTTGTATGTATAGTTTAATTGAATTAAACCGGCTGTATTGTAGTCATCCAACAATCTTTGAACCGTAGAAGTTAACAAAGAGCTCGTTGTGTCTAGATACAAATACATGGAGCATTGATGAGTCCATTTGATACGTGGAAAGTTAAAGTCGCCTATCACAAGGATCTTATCATTCAATGCTGCTTGATTCGTGATGAATGCGAACGATTTCAAATGTTGATCAACCAAACATGTATCATTTACTCGATCAGGCGGAATGTACAGCACGCAAAGATAGAGTGTGTAATTTGAGAGTGTGAGAGCAATCCAAATTTGCTCAACATTGTTGTAGTCCGGTATCGATAACTGGCGTGAATCGAATTGAGAACGACAGACGACTAAAATTCCACCACCACTTTTTCTAACACTGTTTTGTGAATTCCTATCCTGTCTATATACTGCATATTCACTACCGAAAATCTGCTTTGATAATGTATGATCATTGAGCCAGGTCTCGGTGAATATATAGAGATCGAAAGTGCAATCCGAACAAGCAAGGCGATAGTCATCGAGAGAACTGTTCATTCCTCCTACATTTTGATAAAACATTATCAAACCAGAGTGGTTTGAAATGAAGCTTTTGTTGGGTACTGATGATGTGAGTGCCGCACTCGGTTGATCGTGTGGCGCGGAGTCGGCGGGGTGTTTGGATGAATCGATCGAGATACTGTTGTGAACTGCCTGCGAACAGCCCCCTGCGGGGGTAACGGGAAGCCTGACGGGCTTGGTCTGTGCAGTGTGCTTGCGTACTTGATATTGGATGATATCTTCTGACTGGAGGTGCGCACTAAAAAAGGAGAGATTGTGACTCCTTCTGGCCAGAAATCTGGTGAAGTAATGACTTTTTCTAAGGTCAAAGGGACACTAATTTTAAATGAGATGAATGAGAGTGGGCGATCTCTGTTTAGACGTGTGAGTTTGTAACAATGGATAGAGTCACGACTGCACTTAGCTCGGGCTTGGACATAGGATTTTATCCTCAGATTCACTTGGCAAGAACCTGGTGATGTAGAACCAATTAATGTCGGAAGTTGAGCCGTATAATTGCTGTTCGCTAGGAGCAACATGTAGAGACACGTATTGACTTTTTGGTTGCTCGGTAGTATCATTTGTGCTCAGTAATCAAGTTTACATTTTGTTGAGAGGATGCAATGTTTGTATGAGTCGGACAGGTATTTTTGTACGGCATATTGGAAATGACGTTCACTTGCCTGGCATTATTCTGACGAATTGGTAATTGGTTGTATGGAGGTGCATTGAATGTAGCTCGGTTGATGTCGGTGGTAGTTGTGAGTGCTGGTATTGCTAGTGGAGAACAGGTGTTGTCACTGGTGTTGACGGCGGAGTATAATGGCTGGTTAATTGTAATATGTTGCTGAGGTAATGAAGCAGTGGCACTAGTTGTTGTTACATGTGTAAAAGGAACAGTCGTTTGATCGGTGATGATGGCGGAACTGGTGATGGCTGCGACGGCTGTAGAGGCGGCGGTGAGGCGGCGATGAGGCGGCGGTGAGGCGGCGGTGGTAACTGTACATTGTAAATGATTATTAGGATGAGTTACAGTTGTGGAAGATATGATGTCAATGGACATGGCATGGTCGTTGTCAATACTCGAAGCAACAGATGGTGGAGCTATGGTCGTTTCTGTAACAATGGTAGAGCAGGCAGGCAAGTTGTATGAAGGACGCGGGGCGGCGATAACATCTGATGTATTTCGGGTGGCTAGATCGGCGGATAAAGTTGCATGTTGAGTAGCAGTGGTTGTATGGTTAGCGGCGGCTTTGCCTGAAATGTCGAGATTTTTAAGATTCGTTGAAGCAGCATTTGTTACTGGAACGTCAGCTTTCGCAATCTTATCTGGCGGTGGAAGCGAAGGCCGAGAAGTACTGCTGGTGCGCGGTCGCTTATTGGTTTTGTCGACAAAGAAAGAATCGAACAGGTGGCTCATGTTGAGTTGAAATTCATCGAATTGGTTCTGGTTTGTCCTATATCCGTTGTCTGCATGAGCATTCGACTGGGATGAAGGGCAAAAAACTGGCTAAGTTAGTGGTATAGTGTTTATTCTGCAAAAACTCTGTAGTGTATCCAAAACGGTGCCGATGAGTTTCGGAGTAGAGGTGGTGCGTTGTAAAATCAGATCCATAGTTCCTGATGATTGTGAACGATTTTCGCCTATGCGACAAATAGGGCAAAGCCAACACACTCCAAGATTGTCACGAAGGTTTCTAATTGCTATGTTGTTTAGATTCACACATTTATGGTGAAACCATTTGGAACAAAGTTCACAGCAAATCTTCTGACTTCGGGAACCAGCTGAGCCAAAACAAGCAACAGCGTCACACTTGTTATTCTTCGACATATTGACAGCAGCCGAAATAACAATGCGATAACAATGGACGGGAGAACTCTTGCAGGGTGATATAGGAATCACAGAATATTATCCGTTGAGGGTATAAAACTGTGTGAACTTCACTAGTATATGACGGGTTTGTAATAGTTTCTTGAATTAGAAATATATTTCCGTCAATTGTAAGCGCACTCCGCGAAAAAAGTTAAAAAATAATACTCGGTTAAATTAACTGTATTTTTTATAGCCCAGTGCAGCCAGATTGGTTCCGGTTCCAGAGCTATAGGGTAAAGAGTGTTTATTCATTTAGTGCGACGATGCAAAATAAAGAAAAATTCTTATTAACTCGACATAACTGTTTACTAATTGTAAAGGTTATATTAGTTTATACCCAAAGAAAGTTTCTTATTTATTCAAGATTGAAAAAAAAAAATTCTTCACACAATCTTCTAGTGATATTTTTGAAAATATAGGTAATATGAGAAAGGCATCATTACACCTCTAGGTGGATTAAAAAAGAGTTTTGTGTTTTGTTTTAAAATCAAATCCTGTACCTCTTAAAAAATTACAGTTTATAATTCGAAAGACGAATTAGAAATATCTTCCTTGTATAGTATTAATGAAAATAGCTTCAAGTTGTTTCGTGCGCGAGGTCAGTCTAGACATAACACTTCGGTGTAAAAGCAAAATGTGCATTGCAAATAGTATTAACTTTACGTCTACCTAGCGGTTCATGTTGAATCGTCAGGTCGCGATAGCATTTCAACAGAAACTGCTACGCACTGATGAGTCTAGGACAAAACATAAAATCAGTAATAAGTTGTATATAAAAATAATTATTAATTGAGTAAAACTGAGTACATGTTGCTGTTGAGCAGACCCTGTCAGCTTGGAGCGAAATCAGTTTTCAGTTCAGCAACGCCATCGCACGGCATCACATTCAACATATCATGTCAATTGTATGGGTGCGCAGTGCTTCTATTTTGGCGCGCACGAGTTTGACATTTCTCTCCTCACTTATATGCAAGAGATTCAATGCGGACTCACTTGAGGGCACCATGCTCGCAAAAAAGGATGTTGCCAATTTTTTTTTCTTTCTTTTTTTCTTTGTCCATCCGTCTAACCGAACAGACGTGTTCACGGGAGTCGTGTCGCAGTATATCGCGCGCGTATATTTTGTCGTGAATACGACTTACTTTACTATGGGGTGCCTTTTCAAAATTTACCCTCTAAGAGAGTGATAAGTTTTTGATCGTGAATATCTCCTGTTGTATCTAACGAATCAACAGCATTTTTGCTACATGCCATCGGAAATATGATCACAATTTTATGATAGAATTTTCAGTTTTGTAACATAATTTCAAATAATTCAAAATTAAACTTTTCTGAAATGTTTGGTATAAACGAGTATCAAAGAGGATAATTCATAAGGCGCGTTTACCTTTCTCGTATTTTTAAAGCTCATAGCTCAGTGATCTGTGGAAGGACTTATATCATCTAACTACCAATAGAATCGAAATTTTTCAACTTAAACGTGTATAGCAAAAGCATTGAAGTATTTCAATAGTACACTATTGAAAAACCTGTTTCATTTGACCCATGTCGACACCAGTCAATCAGAACGCGTTCTGAGGAAGAGAACAAAATATCTGCTGCTGTACAACAAATCGTTCGAGGAAAATGTTCTGAACAGTGTTTAATATCGTAGTGAGTTCCACAATTTGGTCCGTCTGAAAGGCAGAAATGAATCCCGTACAGCACCCTGATAGTTTCTTTCAATGAAATGCAAATCCGAAATTAAATAATCGACATTTAAATTCTGTATGCGGCTATTTTTTATAGCCGATAGGACCGCCTATTAGTGAAAAAGCTACAAACGAAACCACATAAAAAGGAACCTCCTAACAAAAATTGAATCAGTTTGGATTCTATCACCACTGCGAGCAGATGTGTTTTCATTCAATAAATTATGCAAATCCGAAATGAAACAATCGACATTAAAATTCTGTATGCGGCTATTTTTATTGCCGTTAGGTCCGCCCATTAGTGAAAAAGCTACAAACGAAGCCACATAAAAAGGAACCTCCAAACAAAAATTGAATCATATAAATCAAACTGTCTGACAGTTAAACTGTTAAAAAGAAATTTAATCAAAAATTATTAACTAGTAAATTACCGTAAATTAAAAGATGAAAAGTAACATTACTACATCACTTGACATGTAACATCATACAGAAATGTAACCAAAGAGAAACAATAAATATTTAATATAAAAAAAATTGAATCAGTTTAGATTCTATCGCCACTGCGAGCAGATGTGTTTTATGTCGTCTGCACAGCTAGTTTCGCTTTCGACAAGAGCGATTACGTCACAGCTGCCAGTCATTGGCATTGGTGAAAAAACAACGGTGGAGAGCATTACACAAAATCAGCCGTTCTAATGGCTCTAAAAGTTTTCTAGAGAACTATTAGGATTTATTGTTCGCAAATCGAAGGTAAATATCCTCAGTTTAGTGCAAATCTAGAACAGTTTGGTTAGATTTGTGCACTTTTCGCTGTGTGAAATTCACAGTAATCGAGATCAAGTGAAGCCTTTGTTTTTGCGAAAAAAGTGAAAAAGTAGTATGCTTGCATAATTCATACAATTGATGAACTAATTGATATTCGGAAGTGTTAAGGAACATGTCCGTTGTTTTCGTATTCACGACATCCAGTTATGTCTCTGACATTACCCATCCGCCTTTTTTTATTTTATTTAAACTTTTTTATTTCGACGCAATCGTGCAAGTAGGCACTCTTTTTTAAATAGTAATCATTTTTTAACATACCGTCGCGTAAACATGGAGAAGTGCGGAATTAGTAATTGTACTGTCTACGACAATCGCTATCTCTGGAAGTGTCACGGAAAGTGCAATCGAAAATTTCATGCAGCCTGCGTGGGAACACAGAGAAACCACGAAGAATTGTTAAGGACCTTCATGGTACCTCTCTGTATTGACTGTCTGCAGGAATTTGCCGAAGAACTGCAAATGAAAAAAATTATCCATCAACAGCAGGAATTGAACCAAACAGTCCGTACCCAAATTGAAGCAAACCATGCTTTATTCGCACAAATAAAAAGCATGAAAGTATCACATGACGCTCTCGACAGCATGGAATCTCTTTTGCTGAAGCTAGAAACGGACATAAAAATGTAAACATTAAGGTGAAATGTAGCGTCATAAAATGCGCGCAAAATTTCATCTGCTTCAGTTGAACGAACCGTCGCACAAAGCATACCACGAAAAACGGACACATGGAAACAAGAACTTTTTACAATGATTGAGCGCAGTGGGCTTAGCTCTCGTTATATTGGCTTGTAAAAAAGACTGGACGTAATGGATTTTTGAATTCTTCACACTTTGAATATATCCTAATTCAATCGTTATTGTTAGTGATTACTCTTACACTAGAGCTATAAATCATGAGTAATTATGAGTGACTAACATGAGGTTATATGTATATGTATTGACCAACTGAATTGCTGAATGCGAAATGACGAACTGTCTGTTTCCTTTTGTGCGTCTTGTTTCAAGAATAAAAATCCATCTACTACAGGGCCGCTTTCACGTTTCAATGGGTCCGGGCTCAAGCAATATTTGTGTGAGAACCCCCGAGAACAAGTGATGAGAGCAAAAAAGATCCCGGTTATATCATTTAATTTATTTTTTTGGTCGATTGACCCAGGGCCTGTGTAAAAGCGGCCCTGATCTACTAACACTTGCACTCAAAGCATAGTTTGTGCAACCGGTATGATGAAATATTCACATACACAGCCGAAGAAATTTCAAACCAAGCCAAAGAGGCCGTCTCATGTGTGTGTGCAATCATAAAAAGCGGCACATTTTCTCGGACATCACTAGCTTGGGTTGTGAGAACTTAGATTGAAATGAACAAACTTTATATTACCATAAACTACCATTAACTTTTTTCCGGAAGCGACTTTCGGGATTATATAGTCTAGAAATGTCTGTTTCAACGATAACGAACCGAAGACCAAACAGCTTCTGGCCTCCGGTGCCAGAAATCATCAAATAATAATTTCATAGATTACATTTTTAATACATTCCAATTATAACTAATAGTTCATCATACCATGCAGTTAAAATTATTTAGTGAATCTTTTCTCAAGCACATATTTGGGGATCGAAATTGAATATAAAATTATTTCGTAGTTCTTTATTATTCAATCGATTTTGAAAGCAAAATCAAGCGTTGATTCATTGTATTCATAATAATTGAAAAACCAATGAATTCCAATAAGTTTTCCATGCTGACTGGCTCGAAGCTTACCCTCAATGTTTATCACTTTGTTTGTATATCATGTTAATGAACGATAATACTTGGCTTGTATTCATTTCAATCAGTAGCCTGCTACAATCTAAAATAATACCTGTTATACGATATCACACAGCCAGGCTTTATTGCTTCAGCAACATCAATGCATTGAACTCAAAAGAATTGGACATTATTAGCATTATAAATGACAGTTACTTAGAAAATAAACAATTTCTTACAATACCCATTTTATTGTATTCAACTCGTTTCTATTTTAACACAAAACCCAATGCTGCATAAATTCGCGTCATAATTTTATATGTATTTTTGCTCACGATATAATGCCACCGTGCCCACCGTGCATTTCTCACACCACCTCAATACGAAACAGCAGCGCGCAAGCAATAAAAAAATGCAAAAAAGTTTATGTAAACTTTTTCAATTTTCGGTTGTTTTAGCTAAAATTTTATAATTTTGAGTTGCATTTTCAGATTCTTTGTGAATTTCTTCTACAAACACTACTTTTCAGTTCTAAAATCATTCCCGTGGGACGGAACAGTGACCGTTTATACACTTCAAAAACCAATTACGGCTCGGCAAAGCAAAATTTCAAAATTCTAAGAATACTTAGTTATGATAAATTTGATTTCTAAAACTTAAGTGTTTTTGGTTTTTCGAAAATCGGTCTAGTTTTTGAATAATTGATCAAAAACGCGATTTTCGCATTCCGCTACATTTCACCTTAATACATGCAACGCGGCCAGTAAAGTCATAAATCGCATTTCATCACTTTTGAATGAACGCGACGAAACTTTTTTAGCTGACATAAAAACCGCCAACAAGCAACTGTCCACTAAGACAGAAGTAAGCCTTGAAAAAGTGTTAACGTTTTTCTAAAACAAAATTGACGGAGTACAAACAAATATTAATGAAATTAAAAGTATCGACCCACCATGCAGCATATCATCGAAAGAATTTTTGGACGACATCAAGGCACTGTGCAATGAAGCAATAATGAAGAAAGAGCAAGTCCCTCAAGCTCATCCATGTATTGCTGAAGAAATGGGAATCAGTGCCCAGAATTCTAAACCTTCACCAGAAGAAAAAGCTGACTCGGAAGTCACGTCAGAATGGCGCTTCATCGGCAGCAAAAAAATATGGAAATGCGACTGGAGACAATACGACGCAAAATAAAGAACTCGCCGTCTTCAAAAAAAAACAAGCTGAAAATGCTACTCGAAGGCGGAAACAACGTAAACGACAGCAACAAACACGCATGGAAAATAGACCATTGAGCAACAAGTATAACAGCAAAAGCAATAATTCCAAAAATTCTTTGGCACCTACTTAACAAAAATTGTCTTCCGATAAAGAATTACTGGCAGCAGCACGAACTCAATTCTCTGGACCTCCAAGTGCTAGCATTGTCTCTACATTTGTAAACTTTCAAAAGGGCGAAACCATAAACCCATATAGAAGTAATCCAGCAAAAAGTAATTTTAACAAACAACACCACGTACCATCGCCATTTACTCGTAATAGCCAAATTATGGACAACATTCCGACCTTTTCAATTAACAGTGCTAAGCACAGCCAATTTGAAATGGACCCTATGCGACCTCAAATTGTTCGTCTTACTGAACAGTCTACAACTGGCGACGGTCGCTTCTTGAAAGCTAGACTCCGTGACCCGAAAATTTTCAACATTGTGCGGCTGTATCTAGCATACATGAAGGACCAATCTTCCAACGTCTGCATTGAAGGACAAACACCAATAAGCCTAAAAATGCTGCTCGCGTCTGAAGGACTTCCTACATCACCTGAACATCTTCAGCGTATCTTCATTGAAGTGCATCATGAATATGGACTTAAACCGGAGAAGGCGTAGCAGACCTCCACGCATACCGAAATTATTTGTCCAGTGAGCGGACTCGTCACTTTCAACAAGTACGCGACAGTACTAGTAAATTTTATCAGCCGATTTTTCGGAACAAATGACGCCCTGTGACGAAGGAATAGACACAGAAATTAGTAATGTAAGTATTCCAAAATTTCAACCGCATGAAAAGCCCGGCCAAAATGGAAGAAATTCATCAAAATTTAATAACCTCCTCTTTCGAAGTAATCCTTGGAACTGAAAGCAGCTGGGATGAAAGTGTTAGAAGCGAAGAAGTATTTGGAAATAATTTTAACGTATTCCGGCACGACCGAAATTTATCTCTCTGTCAGAAAAAATCGGGAAGTGGAGTCCTCATAGCCATTAACTCTTGCTTTACTTCTGAAGAAATTATTACTCCTGAATATAAAGAATTTGAGCATGTATGGGCCAAAGTCTCAATATTGGGAGAAGAACATATTTACTGCTCTGTCTACTTCCCACCCGGAAATGCGAACAAATTCTCTTTTAAATTATTCTTTCAATCTTTAGACACAATTATTTCGAATATGGAACCTGAAGTAAAGCTTCATATTTTTGGCGACTTCAATCAACGTAATGCGGACTTCATTTCTGACATTGAAAATGAATCAATCTTACTTCCAGTCGTAGGAGAAAACGAAACATTGCACTACTTTTTCGACAAAATTTCTAATTTTTCTCTACATCAAGTAAACTCCGTAAAAAATCAACAAAACGCATATTTAGACCTTCTCTTCACAAATTGCACAGAAGACTTTTATGTGAATGCATCAAACCTGCCATTATGGAAAAATGAAGCATTTCACACCGCAATTGAATATTCATTATTTACACACAATGCATCCCTTCCCTACGACTTGGAATATGAGGAAGTGCCGGAATACAATAAAATTGACTTTGAAGAATGTAGACTAAGTATAATAAATTGGCGGAACATACTGAGTACAGAAGGAAATGTCGACGTCGAAGTAAACAAATTCTATCACATTATAAACAAAACATTAGCCGAAACTTTGCCCATGAAAAGAAGAAGAAAAAATCATAACAGCAAATTACCTGTATGGTTCAACTCACAACTAAAACATTTGAAAAATAGAAAACAAAAAGCACACAAAACTTATAAACAAGAAAAAAGTAATGCTCATTTTCAAAATTACTGAAACATATACAATCAACTCAAAATAGCCATTAACACAGCACATGAAGAATATAACCGCAAAATTGAAAACGAAATAAAGACTTGTCCTAAGAACTTTTTAAACTACACAAAAACTAAACTAAAAAGCAACAATTTTTCATCTCAAATGCACCTCGACGAACATGTAGGGCAAAATAGTACAGAAATCTGCAATCAATTTTCAATTTTTTTTCAAGAAGTATATACATCTTATTCAGACAATAGCAGACTGACCGTGACCGAGAATACTTCTCTTTCATACCTGAATTTTCCAACTCCATCTCTGTAAACAATCTATTAGAACATGACATTTCGACAGCACTGAAAAACTTAGACGCCTCGAAAGGGCCTGGACCTGACAGTATACCACCAATATTCTTAAAAAATATTGCAGAAGAACTTACACTACAACTACAACTACTTTTTAACTTATCACTTAATAAATGTACTTTTCCTAAAGCATGGAAATCTTCCTTTCTTGTACCAATATTTAAATCTGGTGCAAAATCTACCATTCGGAACTACCGTGGAATAGCCATTATCTCATGCATTCCAAAATTATTTGAAAAAATTGTAAACGAAAAACTTTTTCATCAATGTAATAACAAACAAACAACATGGCTTTTTTAAAGGCCGCTCAACTACAACAAATCTCTTAGAATTTATGACATTCACTCTGAATGCAATGGACGCTGGCAACTACACACTTAAATTTTTTAGCTGAGTCTCGGCAAAAAAATGCCGAGATTCGCACAGCCGAGTAATCAGCAATCAACTCGGCAAAAATAAAATAACAAACGTCAAATATTGCCGAAATCGCCAGCATAAGATTTACTGTTTGCTCAGTGAAACGTTCGCTGAATGTTCGGCAATCCAATAAAACGAAAAAATGAAAAAAAAAACATATTACCGAATCATCAGTAATTAAAAATCTAGTCAATTAATTTTGTTTGTAATTTCTAAATATTATAAACACACCATTCAGGACCAAAAATTCATTTTATTAACACTTAAAGAAGGCTTACAAATTTGTTGCCAGTTTTAAGCCTCTACCTTAAAACATGTAGCATAATAAAAAGCGGCGTTTCCGGATGCGGCCACCTTGAGTCGAGCTGGAAATATGAAAACAAAAATAAATATACAAAAATTTTAAATATTTAATGATGCATATACGGTATTGTTCAAAAAATAAACTTACTTTGATCTATTGAATTTGTCCATGCATTGGGTTATTTTTTCGCATATCCCCCAAAGTTTTGTCTCGAGGACTCTTTGAGCCCCGTGATGGGTGTTTTTCCCTTATAATGTGATCTGATAAAGTCGCTTTTTATAAAGCGAAACATGTCACTATATTTATTCAATATTTTTACTTGCAAGTGGTTCCGCGTTTCTTCGAAGATTATCCATTTTTACCTATTTTTATATATATATAAAAAATAGGTATAGAATTCGCTCAAACTTTCGAAAATTTTTCCGAGGCCCGGAGGGCCGAATGACATATACCAATCGATTCAGCTCGACGAACTGAGCAAATGTCTGTGTGTGTGTGTGTGTATGTGTGTGTGTCCGTATGTGTGTTGTCAACTAAGAGGTCGAGATCTCAGAGATGGCTGGACCGATTTTCATCAAACTAGTCGCAAATGAAAGGTCTCCCCGTCACCCAAAACGCTATTGAATGGTTTTGAGATCGGATGTTTACTTTTTGAGTTATACAAAGTTTTATGTCAAAATTTTCAGTTTTTTGACAGTATCTGTCACAATTGACCTTGAAAACAGAATATGTTTTCAGACTTAGATTCCGCACGGTAATACCTATCCAACAAGCCATAGATTGTTAAAATCCGTCCATTTTTAACGGAGATATCGAAATTTTTCTATAAGCGACTTTTCCCCCTATTCCAGCAGTAGGAGTTTTGAGCGCTGTATGACAAAGAAATGCTTGGGAGCAACGGAAAACACGATTTTTTATACTGTTACATACAATTGTTTCTAAGAACCAAAAGGATTGTGTACAGCATTCTTTTTCATGACATTTAGCCTCGGACCGATTTTGGCACGGCTCGTTTTTGGCAACATAATCGTTCGAATATGACATATATAAACCAGATGATGGCAGAATTTTTTTAAATTATTTTGTTTTAAACTACTTACAGCAATAAATGCTGGAACAACATAACATCCATATACCATTCGAATCAGTTCGTCGAGATCAGCAAATGCGTGTGTGACAAATAACTTCAATTAATTTTCTCGGAAAATTTCTTTTCTACAAATTCAGATTCATACGAAAAGTCGTATGCTCCCAAACAAAGTTCCTGCATTATGTTTGGTTCCGACCTCTGGTTTCGGAACTACAGGATGATATGTGAAACGAAATCAAAATTGTGTAACTCATTTTTCTTGAAGATGGCTGAACCGATCATAGATGCAAATGAAATCTAAGAATCATCTAAGATTCAAATGAAAAGTTTCAAAGTTCTATAAAACATCTTGCTTTTCAGTCAGATCCAACTTCCGGTTCCGGGGATTGTATAAAAATGTCTATTCCACATAATTTAATCAGGTTTATCGGGTTAGCAGATTTGGATAGTCGATAAAAAAATTAACTTTTTTCAGTTTTAGTGATATTCAGTTGTCGATCAGAAGGCACCTAAAAATTTAATTCGTGCTATGATCTCTCAAAGATGTCTTAACTGATTTTCAAATGTTTTGAAACAAATGTAAAGTGTACAGCTACTCAGGTGAATTTATCTTACTTCGGCCATACCGCTTTTAGAATTCCGGTTCCAGTATAAAATCGTTTCTCAAAGCTCAATCGTTTTCTCAAAAAAAGCCTAATCAAATTTCAGAAACAAAAATTTTAATTAAAACAAACTTATATACAAAAATTAATTATTTTATCCAATTATGACTTCCGGTTCTCGAATTACATGATGACGAATTTTTAAAATTCAAACCGATATAGAAGATGACAATCCCGAAAAGCTTCAAAGTTGAACTCAAAACTGTTGTAATTTATTCGTCATATGGCCATACGAATCGGTTTGGGTTATGCTGGTTCCTGAATACCGGCTCTGGAAGTACCTTAAATTACCGTAAACTCTAGAGTGGAACTTACATATCATGACATGTTTAATCGATTATCACACTTCTAGATTCAAATTCGATCCGATTTGCAGTTTCGACATTACAGAGTAATGAGTGATTGAAATCTCAAATTGTCGCTTAAAACGAGGGTCATTAAAATAATGTCATGAAAACTTAAACACCGAAGAATATTCATGCAAAAAACACATGCGGATTGATAAAAATAGGTATCATCTCACTGCTAGGTGGATTAAACACGTTTTTCACTCGAGAATTTCATTAGAAAATAATCGCGCAATGCGTAGCGAAAATGTAACGTGGCAATAAATGACAGCTGTCGTGCTGAATCTCGGCAACAGCTAGCGCATATTACGAAATCTCGGCAAACGTCTCTGCTGATGTCGGCATATCTGTTGTTTACTGATATATTCAGCAAGCAATTATGCCAAATTTCGGCAAAGTGAAGCATTCTACCGAAATATCAGTGAATGCATTTAACGAAGTTCAGAAACATGCGTATTGATTACTGAGTAATCAGCAAATTTAGGTGTTGCTGATCAGTTTCGGCATTTTATTATGCCGAGCTCAAGAAATGGTTTTAAGTGTGTACGTAGAAACTCTTTACACTGACTTTAGCAAAGCTTTCGACCGCATTGACATACCATTACTTCTACACAAACCTAGGACAGGATCAGACAACTGGCTTCTTTTTCCTGAAAAATATTTCTCTTCTTATTCTGGTTGCTCCCTGCTGTAAATAATAAATGCCTCGCGATCACTGTTGCCAGTAGAGATAATTATTCATTCTGAAAACTTTCTCCCCTTATAACATGCAATTATTTATCATTTGAAAACACTTAGACAAATGTTATATCGGTCAAAATATAGCTCTGGATTCATTTTGATCAGATGTTTGTTTTGAAGAAAACGTTTAGTTGAAACAGCTTAATAAAATTTTTCTAAAACACTCAATTTTGGGTAATTAATTCTTGCAGCTTTATTAACTAAAGTATTCAACATATTCTATTTGAGAAAAATAATAACATACAGAAGTATCCAAGGATTCGGTGCTATTCTCAACCAACATAATCAATATTCTCGTCCATATCACACTTCGTGATTTCAGGCTTTCTTTTTGTATCATCCAGTGATTGTTAAATGTACTCGTATACTTTCCGCATTGACAGTACTTAAAAACAAATTGAACTTAAATCTTATTGAAATTAATAATTTTGAAAAGATGACCCGAAAAATAAAATATCCAATATCAAGCTACATTGATCGCGAGTTACCGATTACTACCATTTTGCAATTTCGGTTGAAGCGATAAAATATTTCTCATTATCTATCGAGTTATATCTTATATAAATTAGAAATTAGTCTTATGCACTCAAAATTTACCCTGGGGTAGTTGTCAATTTCTCAGGCGAAACGACATAACATGGGATTTCATCCAATCTTGCATGACATAAGATCAGAGCATACCAATAAAAGCTTCAAACTTTTTCTCTTGCTGTCTAGCAACAACCTACCTCTAGCAAGCTACGCATAAGACTGAAACGTTAGCTATAATTTCGCTTCTATTTGTAGATTCGCGTGCTTCCAACAGCTTTGCTTTTGCTTCGATTGACCAATCAAAGCGCTGCTTTCCCTTTGATATATCGCTTACTCCTTCAAAACCGTCGACTATGGCAGGGAAATCCGGTATGCCTAAGATTTTTTGCAGCCAAAATAGGACACTGCTAGCTATTAACCAACATTTCAATGATATAAAATTAAAAATACATGGCTATGAAAATTCAAATCAATACGTAGAAATATTTCCAATCAAATGGTGACATAATATTAATAATTGATACAAAATTGACTGAGCTGTAATTGTTCAAAACCTGACCACATTTCTACGTGTATTTTTCTTGAGTTTCTAGTTTGCACCGCTATATAGAAAACAAAAATGTGTTCCACATTAAAAATGGAACTCAATAACTTTCAGCAGGGAAAATGAAACTATATCTATAAACATACATCTAGGAAACCAACTTGTAGAAAAATGTAAAATTGTACGAGATTTAGGCGTAATCTTAGACTCCAAGCCCACTTTTGTGGAACACTACAATATCATAATCAATAAAGCCAATAGCATGCTGGGCTTTATTAAACGCTTCAGTCATAACTTTCAGGACCCATACACAATAAAATTATTATACACTACATATGTCAGACCTATTTTGGAATATTGCAGCCTAGTATGGAATCCATACAATATTATTCACGAAGAACGCATCGAATCTAATCAAAAACAATTTCTTTTATATGCACTTCGTAAATTAAACTGGACAGCATTTCCTTTACCACCATATGAAGCACGCTGCATGCTCATCAATATTCAAACACTTAAAGAACGCCGCGACCTTGCAATGCTTTATTTTATCAGCGACATTATTTCTCAACGTATTCAATCACCTTTTTTATTATCGCAACTAAATTTATATACACCTAACCGTCAATTACGAACTAGGAAATTGTTATCAGAAAGAAACACTAGAACAAATTATGCAAAATATAGCCCAATCAATCGAATAATGCGCCACTACAATCAATATTGCGAACATCTTGACCTTGGTTTGTCCAAAAATGAAATGAAATTCCAGCTTAGTTGTAGAAATAATGCGTAATATCTAAGTAAACATTGTAAACCATTTATATGTAGTCTACATTTGCTTGACGATATAAATAAATAAATAAATATAAAGGCAAAGATTTGTTCGTTAAATGAGAGAGCTGGATATCTTGTTAAAATGATGTCTTTGTGTGGAGGTAATTTCTTCGCCAAATAAAGCAGTTCAATGACATAAACTCAAGTCAGAGGAATTCTTGATTAATAAAAATATGCTTAGTTGCTCATTTCGACAATATCTTCTCACAAACTGAGTTATGATTATGACTTTCATTGGTTTAGTTTTCGATACAAATACACTGAGAAAACTCAGTTTGATAAGAAAAAGGCTTTCCCAAAAAAAGTGTCCTCGAATTTTCGACGGTAGATAGGGAACATAATTAGTTATCTTGGAACAGAAGCTCATCCGAACGAAAGACGTTTTTGTAGTGAATACTTAATATGGGGCGCCTTTTCAAAATTTACCCTCTGAGTATATATCTTTTGTTGCATCAAACGAAACAAAATAAATTTGTTACACGCCATCGGAAATATGATCACAATTTTATGATAAAATTATCAGTTGAATGACATAATCTCAAGTGATTCAAAATTAAACTTTCCTGAAATGTTCGGTATCAACGGGCATCGAAGAGGAAAACACATGACGCGTATTTGCCTTTCTCGTATTTTTAAAGCTCATAGCTCAGTGAGCAGTGGAAGGATTAATATAATCTAACTACCTATATATTTGAAATTTTGTCATGAATTCGTAAATAGCCGAAAATAACTCAAAAACAAAGTTTTCTAAAACTTTGGAATATAATGGGGAAAATTCATCACGCTTGCTTGCCTTTTTCGCATCCGGGCGACGGTTGTGAGATAGTCAGGCACATATCAGTTCCAATTATCTACTGGACGAGTATAAAAGGTAAACTTTGATTGTAAATTGTTTATTTCTTCTAGTGCTTCAGACGGAACTGGATGTCGAGGTGAGGTTCTCCCATCAACATCAGTAAGAACAAGCCAAGTATAAGAAAGCAGACCTTTTGTGCGGTATAAAGCCTCAAACGCTCAGATCGCAAAGCCAGTTCCCCTTCAAAGAAGATGGATTGCATCATTCTGCTGCTGATCGTTTGCAATAGCCGAAAATAACTCAAAAACCGAAAATAACTCAAAAACAAAGTTTTCTAAAACTAAAAACAACTCAAAAACAAAGTTTTCTAAAGTTTTTTCTACATAATTCGGCCCTTCCGAAAACCAAAAACTAATCCCGTACAGCATGGACATTAAAATTCTGTGAGTTGCTATTTAGAACCATAATTGTATACCCAAAGAATTATGCGAAATTTTACTTCTCTATACTGTATACGGCCCATTTTTGAACCATTTGTAGTTTGTAGTAAAACTTTCTGCTAATTTGCTATTTAAAATGTATAGCACCGACTCAGAAGCCTTTCATTTCGAATTTAGCTGTCGTTGTCAACGTGTTGATTATGCCGCGATCGAGGCATCTCCAATAGAAATACAAAGCCTAAAACCGCAAGCGGAAGAAGTAGGAGACAGGTCATCCTGGAAATATACAACGGAAGTCCGCGGTATCCATGGAAATTTGAACTCAACTCGTCATTCTCTATCACAAACGCCTTCATAATAGGTTCTTTTCAAAACCATCATTATTTTATCACAAAGAACTATATTGGTTATTTCGTAGTATTCAATTGTGTGTCAGAATGTTTAATGTAACTAATCTGTGCTCCTAAATACACCTAAATATCGTTTCAAATTCAAGTAATGAAGAATGGGAAAGCTTGTATAATTCAAACAATCGATTTAATTGATATTCGGAAGTATACAGAAAAAGGACCTTCAGTGGCTTTGGAGTCTTTGATGATGTCGGATGATTACGTTTGTAGTCTAAGAAGTAAGGCGCCATTCCATATCATTTGAGTTTTGACCTAGAAGAAATCGGTACATAAAGATAATCGTAACACAAGTCGCACAATCGCTCTTATATTTCAATATTTTATACAACTCAATATTTGAGTGATTGAAACTATCAATATGCTGTACGGAATATATTTATGCGTCTTGGTCTGCGTACTCGATGTGTCTCCGTTCATGGATTATCATAGACTTAATCTAGCAAACGTCAAACAGGGTATATTTATAGATTCGGTTGATTTTTATGTTTTGTGTATGGCCCTATTTGATCACAAGGTTTAAGTATTACACGTGGTATTAACAACAATCTTACACCTTCTTCCATTCGTTTCGAGAAAGTATTAGAGAAAATAGTCAACAGAGAAAAAGTTATTAAGAAATAAACTCTGGAGTAATATCGTTACACTTTCGTGTTGTGAAATTTTGGAAATGCACCCAGGTGAGCATAGTAAAGAAGGGCGTAGTTCTACGTCAAAAATGGATAAAAAGTCTGATCTGAGAAAACAAACTTTGCAAAGTGTATTTTGTGACAAAGTCTTCATGTACAAAAAGTTTCATAAAATCTGACAAGGTGTTGCCATTTCCGAATTGAGTTTTCTATACCCGGTGGAAGATAAACGACGACTTCAATGAAAAATTGGTAGCCAACATATTCCTTGATAAAAACGAAACAATATGTAACAGCGATTCACACACGGCAGGAGTCGAATATCATCGGCATGGAACGGATAAAGAACGATAACATTTATTGTAAGCAATTCTTATGGAGACTTATATCGTAAATGTCAAGGAACATTTTGACGTTTGGTACTTGAGCAATATCCGGCTAAAAAAATATTAAATTATCTTGACATCAACCGAAGTTGATTAATCGTCTGAATCGTATTTAATGCTGGCATTTCCTGATGAAAACAAACCAATCTCATTTGCATTTGTGATTGCAACAGGCTAAATGATTTAGCGCGAAATTCGTCAAATAACACATATCCAGCGTCTTGATTTACTTCCGGTGAAACTTTCATTGAGTAAACACTTTGTCTCATGTTAGTGCGATAAAAAAAAAAACACCCTCCTTTTTTTGAGTCGATTTTGCATCATAGCAAGGTTTTCGCTGTTAGTACAGTGAAAAGTAAACCCATTGGACCATAAACGAAAATTAACCAGCAATATAGCCAAGTTGTTGTACCATCAAACGGCGTTATTTCAAATGAGGTGTCGCCAACCATAAAGAAGAATGCTTCCATTATGTCTCACTATGTTTATAAATTATGTCCCAATATGTTCATAAACGATACCACTTACCAGATGCTAAAGAAAAATCGTTCCGCTCAATAGTTTACGTAGGTATGATTCATTGCAAGCTTCTGTAGCACGTTATATAGGAACCAATAATCATTCGTAATTTTACTGTAGGGTGACATTTTCCCGCAGTGTTCATTTCCACAGTTTAATTCTCAGGTATTTATCTATCTGAAGGGTGATATCTACAAAAATGTTCATAGTCATTGCTTCCAAATTGACATCATGTTTGCCGGTTGATCTAAAAAATGTTGCAGATGTTAGTATCCATTATGGTTTATACAGGCAGATGTACTAGAACATTATATCTCATGACGTGAGCCCCAGAGTACGTCTATTTCCAAAACAAGTGCGTTCTTACTAATTAATTGAGCATATGTATTAGTTCTATGTACAAGTAAGTTTTCAAATCCAAAATATCCTATCCATCAGGTTGTTAAAAAAAACTAAAGTTAAATTTCTAAGTAGAACTTGCACAAAATATGATTACGTAATCTAAAGATATTTTTTTCCAAAATCAGTTTAACATGATTCATGTACCTGCTTATTCTAGAATATAGCTGTTAAAAAAGATGGTTTGGCTAGGATTCCATATAAATATTTTCAGTACTTCTACTACTAACTTCCATTCGTAATAAAAAACACTATTTATGATGATATATGCTATCGCACTATAAACACATTTTGTATACTTTTCATTATGTAACTACGTTTTCGATTCCCCTTCATCCGTCAAATTATTTATGTATTAGATTTATCAACTCTAACTTTCGACCCAAAAACGACTATCAGATCTATCGCAATTGCAATCATTTGTATCAATAACACGTAGCTCAGGTTCACGTTTCAATTTCCAGTTTTCGGCCTTGGACAATACCTCTGTGTATATCAACAATCCATAGAAAAACTAGTAGCATCTGATCTTTAGGACAAACGATTTTTTCAAAAATTTATATGCATTCTTTCATCAATACTGCTTATTCCAACAAAAAAAGCTTCTCGACTGGCACACTCAACTGAAACAATAAAATTGGTGTCGCGCTTCGAAAGAACAACTGCAGATAATAATTAGCAACATCATATGTCATTCAATTGTTTTACAATGAAACATTAAATCATAACTCAAGTGTTTTGGAAAAGCAGCAAAGCGCTCTGTGCACTGAAATACTCGAACAATATTAAGGTACACATGCATGAATCCAAAAACATTATGTTGAACCCTCAAATTGTGTAACTTTATGTCAGGCTTATTGAGGATAGGTATCATTGTATAAGGATAATAATAGTGTAAATACATCCGCACATGAATCATCAACATGGGAGAATTCACACAATGAAAGATAGTAGTTACTCATTCTAAATTTGAGTGCTGAAATATATCTGAAAAAGTAAGGCGTTTAACCAGATATAATGGATCAATGCTTAAATAATCGCTGACTAGCACATGAATAATAATGGAACCCAAATAAAAATAGAAAACAAACTTCAACTGTTCTCTTTTTACCGTAACACTCTGTAGCATAAACCGACGACCAATATTTATGTAAAATTTGAATCCTTGTGTTAAGATACTATTTGTGTTGATAAGAATGATTAAAGTTGAATGTGCGCATGTCTATATTTCCGTTCAATAAGAATAACGAAACCCTGGCTCCCGAATGATGTTCACTACGACGGTCACAGTTAAGCTTTTCATATTTGGTTTAATTTCATGCCGACTTATAAAGTTACGAAGTCTTACTCCATAAAGCAGTGATGCCCACTCAGCAAGCGATTATATTATGTTGGCCGTTGAGCGTTTGTTGAACAGTATACTGCACGAAATAGTCGTTCAGTTTGCAGAACTCCTACCAAAATAGTGTGGAAATTGGGTGTTATCTTCATATAGAATGAAAATTCGTTGAAGTAGAAGTATTCTACAGGTATGTAGTGTTAATTTAAAAAAATAAGTGAATAAAAACTTAGGAAGTCACTATTATTCAAACAAACTTATAAAACCGATACACTGAAGAAGGATGTAAATAACATTCTGAAATACGCGTATCTGTATTGTAACGTTTGTTATGCTTCATTAAAGTACAGTGACTTTGTGAAAGTGTAATAAAGTGACAGTGAAATAGTGGAATTAAATGATACATAAATAGTACAACTGTTGAAGTTCTTTAGTAAAACAAGTCCAGCGGAGCTCATATTGAAAATTGCTCAACAATGGACTTCTGTCTGCAAGATTTGTTGAACGAAAAAACTGGCGCTCGGTTCAATGGTCTGTTTCAAAATCGGCAAACGAAGGCCCCGTGTTGGCCTCTCGTTGAAGGATTAATTGGACGTTGATTGGATCAACGATACAACGTATTAGACCAATGATTGGTCAACTTCAGAGATCGAAAGGCTGTGACTTCTGATTTCACATATATGATGGTATAACCGACGAAACGAGTTGTTTTTTATCGCGTAATCCATGGAAGTTGTCCATCAATGTCAACTTCTCTTTCTGAGCAGGCTAGATAGCCTTGTAGTGTCGGTAGCGGTTTCCCAACTGGCTAAGAATAATGCTAATGCTCTTTTCAACAATGGTGTTGTCAGGTTGGATTATCTGTAAATCCGAGCAAAACATCAATGGTGCTTTTCACTCATCATAGGAAAATCACAGGAAATCGTCCGTTACAGTTCATCGGTTCAGAGGTCACTGATCAAGTTAAATACGTCGGGGTTATTCTTGATTCAAAACTAAATTGGTCTGCTCACGTTAACTTCAGGATTAAAAGTGCTTGCATGGCTTTCGGCCAATGCAGACAAGCTTTTAAAAAATCATGGGGACTCAAACCCAAATACATTCATTGGATCTACACAACTATCGTTAGACCAATTTTAGCATACGGATGTCTTGTATGGTGGCAGAAAGGAGAAGTTGTGACAGTTCAGTAAAAGCTAAATCATCTCCAAAGGATCCCACTTGTACGCGGCGGGCAGATTTCCCCCCAGACGGCTAGCTATGTCTGCCCGCCATTTTTGCCGGAATTCTGGCAGAATTCCGGCAAAAGTCTGGCAACAATCCAACAACCGTTTCTGGCAGAGAATTTCACCTAGCGGTTATTAACGGTTCTATTCCTGTCGGATTTTTGCCATACAAGATTGGTATAACCGATTTGAATCGGTTTTACATTATTAGCGTCTTGATTTTTTTTTTTCAATAAAAAGTACATATGAAAGGCAATAAGTTATTGCTTTTCATAATTCGTCATCTAACACTCGATGTGGATAGACGAATAACCTACTACGACTAATTTCGATTTTGTTTTATTTTTTATTCGCAGTTGTCTACCTACCCAAGCCATGGGTAAAACGCGCCATAGATCCGAGAAGGATCCAAAGGATGCTAAGCGTCTGAAGCCAAGTGATGTACAGGTAAACGACCGTTTGCTGAGTAAAAACCAATATGCTGATCTGCCAGTTGATGTCGAAGAGGAACTGTAGACGAAGGAAAAAATGCCGCCTTTCTACCTGAAGGGCTTCCCACCAACTCTACGCTCGGATTTCAACACACTGATCAGCAAAGGACTAAAGGCAACAATCCGTTTATGTACTGAAGGCTACAAAATAACTTTCCGGCTTTGCATCACTACAAAGGAGTGGAATGTTATCTGAAGCAGACAAAAGCGGAATACTTCACACACGATATTGCCGCCAACAAACCTATGAAGGTTGTACTTCGAGGACTACCCGACATGATGGAAGCCGAACTAAAGTAGGCACTGTCAGAGGCTGGACTAAAGGGTATACTGGTGTTTAAAATGAAACGACATAATACGGACAAAAAGTTTAGAGATCAACCGTACCTGATTCATCTGGAGAAGGGCTCCATCACCATGAGTCAACTGAAAACGATAAAATCGTTATTTCACATAATCATCGAATGGCAAAAGTATAAACCGGTACACCGGGATGTCACACAGTGCACGAACTGTTTGAACTACGGCCATGGAGCGAGGAATTGCCACATGAAAAGTCGGTGCGGGAAATGTGCCGAACCACACAATACCAACGATTGCCTACTAGATGACATCGCTGTAAAATGTGTGAACTGTGATGGTGACCATCCATCTACTAGCAAATCGTGTCCCAAACGTGCTGAGTTCACAAAAATTCGACAACAGGCGTCTTGAAAACAATCAACGCGCAAGAATGTTCCACAGAAGGATGAAATTAATTTCCCACGGCTCCCACCGAAGAGGGATATTCCGAATTTGCCGCCACTTCCTCGCAACAATCCAAAAGATTCAGCCGCTGGATCACAAAAAGAATCTTCCTCGAAAATCTCTCCTGGATGGGGCAATAATCAACCACAAGCAAAGGATGACTCTGGTGATTTATTCTCTGCTGAACAACTGATCGTCATTTTTGAAACAATGACAACAAAACTACGAAACTGCAGAACGCGGTTAGATCAAATCAACGCCTTAGGCAAATTCATCATCGAATATGCAATATAATGAGTTGGTTATAGTAAATTGGAATGCTTGCTCACTCAGGAGCAAAACTGCTGAATTGTCCGACTTTCTTCAAGAGAAGAATGCCGATATTGCTATTTTAACTGAAACTCATCTTAAACCTGAAATTTCTATTTTTATTTCCAATTACAGGATTCACAGGCTCGACAGGACAACTACCAGATGAGGGGGAGTTGCCATTGCCGTTAAACGATCCATTCAGCACAGGCTTCTGTCAGCCTTTAAATTGCAACTTATAGAAGCCATCGGAATTGAGATTACAACGACGATGGGACCCATCATCATCATTGCAGCGTACTGCCCCAAACAAACCAATCTTCGAGATGGTACGTGTGCATCATTGAAGCGAGATCTAGCTATGCTCACTCGACGACAGAACAAATTCATCATTGCTGAGGACCTGAACGCACGGCATGAGCTGTGGAGAAACAAAAGACAGAATCGAAACGGATTCGTACTTGCCGAAGATAACGAAGCTGGGCAGTACAACATCCTCGCTCCGGTTCAACCAACGCGACTTTCCAGATCGGGAGTTCATTCCATTTTGGATATATTCATCAGCAACATCACCATAGACAGCTCTCCGGTTGTCTTCAACGAGCTCTCTTCCGACCACTTTCCAGTAATATTGACGTTGGGATCTTCACCAGAAACAGTGCCTATTCAACCTCGGAGGAACTATTATCGCACCGATTGGGTCCAATTTCAACAAATCGCCGACTAACATATTAATATCGATCTGCCACTTGATTCCCCGATGGAAATCGATGCGGCCCTATCTTCCTTCCAGCATTCAATCACAGTCGCTCGTGATAGGACGGTTCCAGTACAACATATGCCGAGTTCCTCTCTTCAAATCGACAGTGTCACCAAGAAACTCATCCGACTTCGAAATATCTACCGGAGGCAGTATCAACGAACTGGCACCCTAGATAGGAAGACTTCTTATAACAACTTAACTAGGATAATCCAGGAAAGGATATCTGAGCTTCGCAACAGGAAATTCCAGCAAAAGCTTCGAGAAATTCTCCCACATTCAAAGCCCTTCTGGTCCTTAACGAAGGTGCTTAAGAAAAAACCGAAGCCTATTCCTCCTCTGATGTCACCCCAGGACGCAGCTGAAGGAATACCTTTAATCACACCAGTAGAGAAGGCAAATGCGCTAGGCCAGCAGTTTGTGTGTTCTCACAATTTAGGACTCAACATTGTTAGTCCACATGAAAGAGCCGTTGCAGATAGCGTAGCTGAGGTTAACCAATCAGACAGCTTGGTTCCTGAAGAAAGTAGAGTCACTGCGAATGAGTTGATGGCTATTGTGAAAAAATCCAAAAATATGAAGGCCCCCGGTTTCGACAACACATTCAACATTGAGCTGAAACATTTGAGTATTCGCTCAATTGTCTTCTTAGCTAAAATTTTTAACAGGTGCTGGGAGCTTGGTTACTTCCCTTCAAAGTGGAAGTTAGTTAAAGTTATCCCAGTTTTGAAACCGGGGAAAGATCCTTCCCTTTCCAAGAGCTATCGGCCCATCAGCTTACTCTCTGCCCTATCCAAGCTGTTTGAAAAGTCAATACAATACAAGGCGAATTCTTGCTTTCGCAGATAAACAGGATATATTTTTGGAAGAACAGTTTGGGTTCCGGAAAGGAAGATCCACCATCCACCAACTCACAAGGGTTAACAACGTCATCCAGCAAAACAAATCAGTGTCCAAAACGACTGCCATGGCAATATTGGATATTGTAAAGGCATTCGATAATGTGTGGCACGATGGCCTGGTTTTGAAACTGCATCGGTATAATTTTCCCATGTATCTTATTAAAATTATCAAAAATTATCTTGCAGAGAGCTTTCCAGGTTTCTCTGAATAATGCACTTTCAGAAAGATTTACTATTCCTGCTGGTGTACCCCAAGGAAGTATCCTAAGTCCCATTCTATACAACATTTTTTCATCAGACATCCCACCTCTTCCGGGTGGTGGTGTTCTGTCACAATTTGCTGATGATACTGCCATTGTTTATAAAGGTCGTGTCATTAATGCTCTGAAGAATAAACTACAGAGAGGTCTGGACGCTCTAACTGAATATTTTACAAGCTGGAATATTGTGATCAATGCAGCAAAAACTCATGTCATCTTGTTTCCACATTCAAGATCTCCAAAACTTGTTCCATCAGACGAATGCCGAATACGATTCGGTGATGAGGTCATCCAATGGTCCGACGAAGTTATCTATCTAGGACTCACCTTTGACAGACATCTGATATTCAGGTCACATGTTGACAAAATAGTTCAAAAATGCAGCATACTCACTAGGTCTCTGTATCCGCTGATTTGTAGAACATCTAAACTTTGCCTGAAGAATCAGATGGCTATCTATAAACGAATCATCTACCCCGCAATTGAATACGCAGTCCCTGTTTGGCGGGGCTGTGCACGAACACACAAACTTAGGCTTCAGCGCATTCAAAGTAAGATCTTAAAGATGATTCTAAATCTACCCCCTTGGACAAGGACTAGTGAAGTACATGAGATGGCCTCCCTGGATATACTAGAACTAAAATTCGAACAATACTGCATGAAATTTGAAGAGAGGTGCTCAATCTCTGAAATACAAATAATTCAAAATTTGTACGTATTAGGTTAGGGATAGTTATAAGTAGGTAGATATTTTATTAGTAATTAAAATAAATATTATGATTAAACATTAGTATGTAAAACAAGAGTAACTAAATCACCTATTATTAATAACGAATCGTATGAACAACAAAGATGAAAGGCCAAAGGGTCAAAACACTTGTACTGTAAAATTGCTTTTCATATGTACTAATTATGGAAAATGTTAACATTACTTTCTCACTACCAAACATACATATTTTAATCTTATTTACCTCGTCTCAAGAATTGTTTTTTGTATGTACATGCGAAATTGTCGAATATCAAATGAAGTCGAATAAAAAAAAAAGAAAAAAAAGGAAGAGAGAAATAAACAAGACACATACTACGAGATAATGACGCAATTTCGCCTAGACAATTTAGACAGCAGCCGGAATGCAGCCAGCCTTTTGACGGTTGTCAGAATTCCTCACAAGCGGGATGGTGCTAATGGCGATGACAGGACCATTCACGACAACTCCTACTGCTGCTCTAGAGGCGATACTGTGCATTAATGAAGAATATCATCATTTTTGCGATTTTTTATCGTTCAACAAAATAAATTTAAATGTTATGCATGATAAAAAGCATCATTCGAACAATATTTTGTAATTTTTTTGTGGAACAATATTGAGAAATGAGTTCGTGAAGAGGTATTTTTGAGGACGCTTCTTAAAAATCATGATTTACGGTTTCGACTGTATTTAAGTGCAGACTAATCAGAAGTGAACAAATCAAAGCAGCTAGTTAGAGTAGAACTTTTTCTAGACCCCAACGTTTCTGTTTGATTTTTTTTTATATTTTTGCCTTTGTCATATAGAAAGGTTATGCAATCACTTGAAAAACCGACTAGTGAAGTGGCCCGGAGGACCAAGTGTCATATACCATTCGACTCAGTTCATCGAGCTGAGCAATGTCTGTGTGTGTATGTGTGTATATATCAAATAATCTCACTAGGTTTTCTCGGACTGAACCGATTTTAACAAACTTATATTCTAATGAAATGTCTCGTGGTCCCATACGGAATCCTGAATTTCATCCGAACTCGACTTCCGGTTCCGGAGTTATAGGGTAAAGTGTGTTCAATATTCTACACCGTCACTTAAACCGGAGAAACAAAACACGTAAACAAATTTCTAAACTGGTCTCAAAACTACACAAATCGATTGTCATTATCAGTAGGCAACTAAACAAACCGATTCCGGCTATCCTGGTTCCCGGTATCCGGTTCCGGAAGTACCGGAAATAGTGGTCATATATACCAAAATGGATCTCACTTACTTTTCTCAGCGGTGGTTCGACCGATTTCCACAAACTTAGATTCAAATGAAAGGTCTTCCGATCCCATACGGAATTCCTGAATTTCATCATTTCAAAGCACTGTTTTATTCTATATTTTATGCACAAACAAATGTTGGTTTCTTTCAAAAATCGAAGAGAAAAATTTTGAATAGAATACCACAATATTATATGTACATGAGAAAGGCATCATTACACCACTAGGTGGATTAAAACAGGTTTTTGAATTTTTGGAGGTTGTTCAAAGTGAAAACTACGATTTTTCACGAAATTGAGTAATAAATTGTTTTCATTGATTTTATAAACAAAAAGCTTTAAACGCGTTTTGCTCGAAAGCAGGTTTTGAAAGTCCGTGTCCATCGTCATTCAAAAAATACAATTTTGTTCAAATTTTGCACACACTTTCTACATATAAAAACCAGACCCCAACGTTTTCCTTTTCGTTGTTTGTTATTTTAGGGAGGTTTAACAGCTACAAAATGACGGATTTTTTCGTTAAAAATCGTAGTTTTCGCTTTGAACAACAACCAAAAAAAAATCAAACAGAAACGTTGGGGTCTACAAAAAACTTCTACTCTAACTATCCTGCGTTCATTTGTTCACTTCTGATTGGTCTGCGCTGAGATACAGTGGACACAGCAAATCATAATTTTTAAGAAGCGTCTTCAAAAATACCTCTTCGCGGACTTATTTCTCAATATTTTTCCACGAAATGTGGTTCGAGTGATGCTTTTCATCATGCAAAACATTTGAATTTGTTTTGTTGAACGATAATTCTGGAAAAAAATCACATATTGCCAAGAATGACAAATTGACCGCTACCACGGATGAAATGTATATTTCAACACTCCCCCACAATTTGTACAATAAGCACTTTGAATTATCTTCTGTGCGTACTTTTTGGTAACCCCTTGGTAAATGCATCGGCTGGTTGATCGGGATGTATTGAAGACGAACTCTTCCTTCGTTGACCAGCTCCCTGATGAAAAAGATAATTGATGTCTAAATGTTTCATTCTCTGATGCGACCTTGGTTCTGTTGTTATATGCATGCAGGGGATGCTGTCGTCCATGATCACAAATGTTACCACTATGCCCAATTCGTTTAGAAGCTTTGTTAACCACATTCCTTCTGTTGCCGCTTAGCATAATGCAATTAATTCAGCTTCTGTCGTTGATAAGCTAATCGTTACTTGTCGTTTCGTTGACCACGAAACCAAGTTTCCATATAACAGGAAAGCAAAACCTGATACAGATTTTCTATCATCTGTATCATTTGCAAAATCAGCTTCAGCATATCCTACTAACGGTGATTGTTCATTTTTATGTGTATACACTATTTTTGTGTGCATGGTTCCTTGCAAGTACCTTAATATACATTTCAATCCTGACCAGTGCTCGTCTGTTGCACAGTTGTTATATCTGTTAAGTTTACTAACTGCAGTGCATATATCCGGCCTTGAAATTAAAGAGAGTTAGTTCTCTGTAAGGATGCGCAGTTGGCTTGCCACCATTATTTGACCATTTTGCATTTGCATCCAGCGGTGTCCCCACTGGTTTACAGTCAATCATTCCAAACTTTTCAGGACCATTTTCACATATTCTGCTAGTGAAATTTCCAACGTTTGTTTTTCAATATCGCGAATTATTTCCATAGCAAGGAAATGTTTCACTTCTTTTGAAACTTTCATTTGAAATATCCTTCCAAACTAGATTTTTATCCAGTCAATATTTCCAATATCCTTGGAAATCAACAGTATGTCATCTACATATAAAATCAGAAATATTTCTTTTGATTTTTCCATATATATGCAACAGTCACTTTTTAGTGCGATGAATCCAAGTTGCCTAATTTCATCGTCAAACCGTTTATTCTATGATCTGCTTACTTGCTTCAATCCATATATACTTTAGTGTAGACGGACAGGAATAATTTTTCCGATTTCGTTCGCAGGTAATTTCATGTAAATTTCCTCTTACAATTATCCATTGAGAAATGTTGTTTTTACATCCATCTGATGAACATGCATTTTATGTTCGTTTGCGAGTGCTAGGATTACACGAACACTTTCCAATTTGGCCACAGGTGCAAATGTTTCACTGAAATCAAATTCTGGACGTTGTGAACACTCTTTAGCGACTAATCGTGCTTTATATCTGTCGTCTTCCTTAATTGAGAAAATCCACTTTGAATTAATTGCTCTAAAACCTTCTGGCACACAGTTAACCACTGTCCATGCCTTGTTTTGATGCAATGATTTGAGCTCTTCTTTGATTGCTGCTTTCCAATTTAGCCAATCATCCCACTTTTTCAAATGTTCAATGTTTTGTGGATTTTCATCATCATAGGCTAATGTCAATTTAGCAACGTACTCTCAAAAACTTTCAGGCTTTCTTCTGTGTCTAGCGCTTCTTCGTAATTTCTGCTGTTCCCACTTCTAACCGAAGTAATATTATTATCGCCGATTGCTTATCCAACAATCTTTTTATTGCCAGTAAAACTTTGGACTTATCCTCACCGGATTCCAAACTTGTTGCGACAACCTGTCGAGCGCTCTTTATGCTCGAAACTTCGTTACGTGACGATCCCGTTTCAATCCGAAATTTTGTATATTAGATTCTGTTTCTATCCGAAACTACCGGTTTTAATTCCAAACTATAGAATCCCAGTTCTAATCGAAGCAATTAAGAAGACTGATTGTTTCTCTAACAATTCAATCCGATTTCAATTTCTTTCCGAAATTAAAGAATCCCCCTTCTATCCGAAGTACTGGTGCTTCCTACCACTTCTAACCGAAGTTAATAATACGACCGATTGTTTTTTCAACAATCAATGTGGTATTGACCAGGAAATACCAATATTCGTCCTAACCGGATACTGCGACTACCAGTTTCTGTCCGAAAGTTCTTTGTTCGTCGATCTTCGTTTCTGTCCGAAACGTTGTTTTTTGGATTCTTAACCAACTCAAATGTCCAAGTCTTTCATGCCAAGTTTTAATACTGACTTGTTTCCCGACATACGCTGCTGGATTCTTATCCACCAATGACGACTCATCTCCAATCAAATTAAGGTAGTATAAGTTCTCAATGAGACTTCCGACTGCAATGATTTCTTCATCAGATTCAAAGATGACCTCTTTATCTATAAAAGTAACCCTTTTTCCACAACGACTTGCTTTTCTAACCGAAAATAAGTTTTTTTTTTTCAAATTTGGTACGAAAGGACGTTGCACAATTTTAAATAATTTACTTAATTTTTACCAATAACTGAACAGAGTAGCCCGATGTGATCAGAAGCGCCGGAATCAACCACAAATTTCACCTTCTTGTTTTTCGGAAACCCAGCCATAGCCATAGCGTGTACTCTTTTCTTCTTCGATATCTTTGATTTCTCCTTCTCTGCAGCAATGAACTTCTTCATTAACGGACCATCTGAGCACCTTTCACATGCCTATACCTCTCCGGTATGGCAATCAGCAATGCATGAACCTTTTCTGCCACTGTTAGTGTCGATCCCATGCGTTCTAGTTCACGAATGATGAGATCGTATTCATCAAATAATCTTGACAAGCTGCCAAGATTTCGCTGTTTGATGGCATACAAACGATCCCGCATGTTCACCATCGCGGTTGTACCGGCTTTTTGGTACGTCCTCACTAGTGTGTCCATTCGCGTATTGCAGTCCGATCAGTTTGTTCAGCACAGTGTTGTCTACCATCATTACAATGGCATCGATGGCGTCGACGTCTTCATCTATTCTGTGCTTTAGCTTGTTCGGCTTCGGCTGCAGTTTCCCCAGGGACTTCCTTCGCGTAATCTTCCTCCTCCGGTGTACGAAGAAGTGTGTGTGAGAGCTTCATCTTTGCTATACACGCCATTTCCAGGCTGTGAAATTGGCTTCGTCAACATCAAAGACGTTTAAATGCCTCTGCGAGGAGAATACTGCATGGAATGGTATAATGCGCTCGAGAGTTCCCCTCTCGTAGGGACCAGTTCTTCGCGATCCACCTTCTCCTGCTTCGCTGCCGTTGTCAGTCATGGTTGACGAACCAGCTTATCCTTGTCAGCAGTGTAGTCTCCGCGCTGGATTATGCAAACTGTCCGTTTGCACAGTAAACAAACTGTCCGTTAGCTTCAATCGATCTATACGATTGTACTGCCCCGTAGGTTAACCACCTACTAGAAATGATCAAATAACCTTTGATCGAATAATCGAAAAACTTTCGAATTTGGTTGTCAAGATGTAAGGAACCGAATAACCTTCGGACCTTATAATCCTGTTCCCATAACCTTGTTGAAGTGAATAGAACAAAATGAAACAGAGTTCTTCACTTCAGGTTAAATTGAGGTAACTTTATTTACAAGCTTAGCCTAGTTCCTAATATTATACATATTACACAAGCGATGTTTAACTATAATACAATGATCGGCCACTGTCGATCATATGGTATTGTTCAGCAGCAGTGCGTATCGTATCCACACAAAAAGAGATAGCTACTATTGCCTTGTTGTTTATTGTGCGCAGAAAGCTTGCGTTCCCCGCATTATTGTGGTGAGATATCTTCTCACCGTAATTTGTTTGTACCGATGGCTATACACAAACACATATTGCCAAGAATGACAAATTGACCGCTACTACGGATGAAATGTATATTTCAACAAAATCTCTAAATCCTCTCGGGGGTTGGAGGTTTTATTAACTGTGCATCGTTCATCAAAAAGAACGCACATAGTAACAAACCTAAATAGGATTTACAGCACATTGTTCGGGATCTCGTAGAGGTTCGGAATTTACTTCTGCTTCCGCTAAGTGTGATCCCCAGCAGATTGTTCAGCATCCGACATCCGGTTTTGCAATTACAGGAAAATGATTGTTGAAATATTTATTCCGTCACTAAAAGCGGCGAAGTAAAAAACTTTAAATAAATTCTTTTTGCCTTTCCCATATAGAAATCAAGTATGAAATAATCAGCACTCAATTCTCTAGGAAACAGCTTAACCCATTTTCACAAACTAATATTCAAATTAAAGCTCTAGTAGTTTCCTAAAAATTTCAAGAACATTTTTTCCGGACCTGAGTTCCGGTTATGGTACTAGAGCGTGGTCATTGGAAAATTACGAATTTGACAAGAATTTCTTCACGAACGATGCCCAAAAACAGGAACAAATCTCATAAAACTGTCTGATAAATTCTTCTAGTTTGCAAAACTTCTTAGTTTGGCATTTAAACATTTCCTGTTCCAGAAGCACCGAAAGTTTTGAAGAAAAACTCCAACAATAAAATTCACTACGATTTCTCATCAAACCGATTTTCACAACTCTTTGTTTAAATTAAATGTCACATTGTCTCAAAATTTACTGTGAAATTTCATCTGGATCCGATTTCCGGTTCCGAAGTTACAGGGCGATGAGTGCCAAAATGATCAAACCGTCATATAGAATGACAATATGTACAAAACAGGCACGTGCAACGTGGAGGAAGGAAACACAACACGAACGATGCGTACTTTGTTCTATTTCGTACACGGAATGTCTGGTAATGTTGTGTGATATTGGTAAAAGACGGTGTTGAGGTTAATAAAATTTTTAGCTATTTTAGGACAAGTGCGGCCGAAATATGAAAAAGAATTGCAATGAATTGAAATTGAAAACCAGTTTTAACCCACCTAGTGGTGTAATGATGCCTTTCTGATATCTCTCATATTCTCATATATAAATGAAAAAAAGGTTTATCCATCATCTAGTATAATCTGCAGACTTGCAGTTACTTCCGAAATCGGAATCTGAAAACTGGTACAATCAAATTCGTTTCGAGAAAAGTGACAGAGATCCATTTTTGAGTCTGTAGTCACAATATCCGGATGTTAATCGAAAACCGAAAATCAAAACAGCCGATATCAATTTGTTTGGCCGTCTACTGACAATGACTATCGATTGGAATAGTTTTGAGGCAAGTTTAGTTTATTAGAAATGAGTCTACGTGTTTCATTTACCGCTTTTAATAGCGGAATAAACATTTTAATAATCTTCACCCTGTAATTTCGCAACCGAATATCGGATCCGGATGAAATTCGAAAATTCAATATGGAACCATGAAACCTTTCATTTGAACCTATATTCATTTCGTCACTTTAAGTGAGGGTATTAAATTTTCAACACACTTTACCCTATAATTACCGGAACGGAATTCATTTTGGTAAGGTCAGTCACGCCATATCTGAGCAAAGTGATGAAATAATTTGAAATTGTTATTTATACACTAAACACCATTTTATTTCAGAACCGGAAGTCAGATCAAAATGAAATTCAGGAACTTCATATAATACTTTATACCTTTATACCTTTCATTTGAATCTAAATTTGTGCGAATCGGTTTAGCCATCTCTGAGAAAACTTAGTGCACTTCTTTTCATTTTTTTGTTCATAATATCCTGTAAGTTTGTGAAAATCAGTTCAGCCATCTCTGAGAAAAGTGAGTGTAAAAAAAATAATACCTACATACATTCACACACACACACACACACACACACACACACACACACACACACACACACACACACACACACACACACACACACACACACACATACAGACATCATTCGTACTCGAGGAGCTGAGTCGAATGGTATTTGACACTCGGCCCTTCGGGCCACGGTTCAAATGTCGGTTTTCAAAGTGATTACATAACCTTTCTATATGAGAAAGGCAAAAAATACATCGAAATTACAAGCTTCGCGATGTAAATGCAATTTGCACAGCCGGTAGTGCAGTAATACCGTGTACTTCATGTTTTATGTTGCTGATTTATGCTATTTAGCTATTTACATATGCAAAAGTAACAGAAACACAGATTCTCTTCGTTTGTTCGATTTTTTTTAATTCGTTTAATCGGAATAGAGTATTATATAGTAATGTATGTATATAGTATTGTCATTTCAACCCCCCTGAGTGAACGGGTGCCTTTAGGGCATTGTGCCACAAACCGCGCGCAAATGTGCGCGCGCAAATTATTTATTATTTACTTTGACATTTCTTGACCCGCGTCGCGTAGTGCTTAAATTGCACATATTTCTTTATTTTCTTCCGACAACCTTGTCGCGTGTATATGTTTTTTTTTAACTTATCGCGTAGTGCAGTATGGCAAAATGCGGTGTCGTCAATTGTGCACTGAACGACAATCGTTCTCTTTGGAATTGCAGTGGAACCTGCGGAAGGAAATTTCACTCCGCCTGTATTGGCGTTCAGCGAAATAATGAATAAATGCTGCAAACATTTATGCTTCCTTTATGCATCGAATGTCAGGAGGACTATTACGAACAATACAATTTGGAGGAACTCATACGCCAGCAGAAAAAAGTACGGGTGTGTAATGTCAGAGACATAACTGGATGTCGTGAATACGAATAAAACTGACACTCTTTCTTTATACATTCGAATATCAATTAGTTGATCGATTGTGTGAATTGTGCAAGCTTACCTCTACTCTACTTTTCACTACTAGAATTTGAAACGATACTCCTAAACTAAAGTACAGATTAGTTACATTAAACATTCTGACAAACAATTAAATATTACGAAATAACCAGTATAGTTCTTAATGATAAAATAATGGTGCTTCTGAAAGGAACCTTTCATTGATGGCTTCTAAGTCGATGCTATGCATTTTATATAGCAAATCAGCAGAAAGTTCTACTACAAACTACAAGTGGCTGAAAAATGGGCCGTATACAGTATAGTGAAGAAAATTTCGCATAATTCTTTGGGTATACAATCATTGTTCTAAATAGAAATGTCCAGAATTTTGATGTCAATTATTTCGTTTCGGATTTAAATATTTCAGTGAAAAAAGTTATCAAAATACCGTACGAGATAAATTTCTGGCATTCAGAAGGGCCTAATTGTGTAATTCTTTAAGATATTAAACACTGTTGCGAATTTTGCCCTGCGAAAATTGCAGAAAGCTAATCAAATTATCCCGATAACTGGCTCTGTGACCTGAGCGTTTGAGGCTTTACGCCACGCAATAGGTCTACTTTCATTGCCGACTGCTCCTCCTGACGACCGAAGTCCAGATTTTAAAAAAACTTATTATTTCCAGAAGTTTAAAAAAATTTATTTTTCAATTATTTTTAAGGTTTTTTCACGCTGTTGAAAATTTAATCACGAATTCCTAATCATATTACCGATAGCTTGTAGAAAAAAATATGTTGTTGGATTAAGTACATCAAAAGATATTCGTGGTAAAGTTCTGCCCATTCTTGTACAGGGTAAATTTTTAAAAGGCGGCCCATAGTAAAGTAAGTCGTATTCAGGACAAAAAAAACCGATTTGAAGAATTCTGGAATTAGGAACTGGATCTGAACACAAGAACTATATTCAGAACCTAGAACAGACTCAGATTTCAGTTGGATTTTAGTAAAAAATTCGAAACTGAAATAAGTTCCGGGATCTTCTTCCAGAATCCAGTTCAGCACGCAGTCTCTGAATTCTAAACCCATATTCCAGAACTAAGCTCTGAACTTGAAGACGATTTCTCGCCACGACTACCAAAATGGCTGGCATAGAGTACAGTAAAATGTCGCATAATTCTTTGGGAGTATTATTATGATTCTAACAAAATCGAACAGAAGAATTCTGGAATAAGAAACTGAACCTGAGTTCAAGAAAAAAATTTAGAACTAAAAGCAGACTCAGAGTTCAGTTGCAATTATAGAACTACAATTTCGAAACTGAAATCAGTTCCGGAATATAGTTCCAGAATCCAGTTTCAGAATGCGAATGAGAGTTGCTACCTGAGCGTTAGAGGTTTTAACCACGCAGAAGGTGCACTCTCCGTCGCTGTTGGTTGATGATATCGGTCCCTCGACGACCGGAAAGCAAATGATAAATCATTCTCACGACGTCTGCTTCCAACCAACACACAAGAAGAAATTATCAATTTTCGACCACGGTTACCCTTTTATACGCATTCAGATGAAGATATGTACCTGACTACCTCAAAATCGTCGTCCTTGCGCGAAAAAGCCAAGCAAAAGTAAATATTTTTCTGTGTTGTTTTCAAAGTTTCAGAAAACTTCATTTTTGTTTTGTTTGTGGTTATCTCACACTGTTCAAAATAATATCCCAAATTCCCGATCATATTTTTGATGAAATGGCGCAAGAATTATGTTGCTGCCCTTAATACAAGTCGAGATATTCACGATTAAGTTCTGCCCATTCTTCCATATGGCTAAATTTGAAAAGGCACCCCATAGTAAAGTAAGTCGTATTCACGACAAAATTAACGGACAGTATTAAGGTCCAATCAGACTCCAATCAGACCTTTATTCAGTACCTGAAAACCACGGCCATATCGAATGAATCATTTAATCATATCGAGTCATTATTGACCGATATTCAAACGGAACTGACCAAAATAAACCACATTAATACTGCAACCGAAAAAAATATCATTGGAATTTTCTAAGCTATCAGAAACTATAAGTATGCCCGAATATCTTGCTGAAGATTTGGGTAAATCAAATAATACACTGGCAATTAATGCGCAGTCGGCAATCGAAAAATGCACCGCAGTACTTCTTCACAAATTTAACGGATTCGAAACAAGAATCGATGCTGACGATAGTAATATCATCATAGACACGAACGAAATCGTCTACCAAATTATGGACGAAGTCAAATTTTTATCGTCAGAATTCTCTAACCCAAGGCCAGAAAAGAAATTCGCCCATCCAAGCCTACAAGAAGAACTATTGGACTGTACTCCTGAACTCGACAGCACAACTTTAGAAACAGAGGAGGCAATTCAAGCATGTGACAATGGCTGGCGCTTAATTGGAAGTAAAAAAAATCTGGAAACGAGACTGGAGTGAGTATGACAAGAAACAGCGCATTCGACGGCTGCAAGAAAAACAAGCAGAAAAAGCAAACCTCAGACGGAAACATCGGAAGCGGAAACAACAAAATAATACAAATTTCAACAACAACAACAACAGTATACCAGTAAAAACAACAACAACTACTACAACAGCAAACACGACAACAATATCAACAACAACAGCAACATCAACAGCAGCAGCAGCAACAACAACAACATTATACGCAGTAAAAACAACAACAACTACTACAACAGTTCGAGTTTACATCTCATCCAAGCCAGTCGATAAAACAAAACCGCTTACGTTGGGGACAGAAGAAACCAAGTACAGTATTGTGTAGTGAACAATAGACCTCGAAAATGAGTGAACCAAACGAACAAGAGTTACCGCCGGTACGAAAGAATACAATTATTGTTGACTTCAGACAGTGCAAAATTTGACCTTCGATACTAGAACTTGAAGGTTTGCCTAAGGACCAAATGCATCTTGACATTAAACGTGTGCATTTACATCAATGCAATAAGACCAATAATGTTGTTTATATCCAGTTCTATAAAGAGTTGGAGGCAATTCAATTAGCTAAAGACAATAATAATGTGCACTATGTGGAGCATGAAAATATCAAGTACAACATTCCAGTATATATGGAAGATAATGCTATAGAAGTGCGTGTGCATGATCTTCCCTCAAGCGTC